>NC_081407.1:91789433-91985902 GCF_030272615.1 Cryptomeria japonica | reverse complement strand
GGACACCATAGGACCCCTTAAGACAAAATATGACCCCTTAGGACACAATATGACCCAAAGCAACCCAATATGGTGTCATTAGGGGTCATATGGTGTCCTAAGAGGTCATAAGGGTTCATGGGACACCATATGACCCCTATGGACACCATATGACCCCTAATGACACCATCGGACCCCTTAAGACACCAAATCATGTCGTTAGGGGCCATATTGTGTCCTAAGGGGTCCTATGGTGTCCCAAGACACCATATGACCCCTATGGACACCATATGACCCCTAACGACACCACAGGACCCCTTAAGACACCAAATCATGTCGTTAGGGGTCATATTGTGTCTTACGGGGTCGTAGGACACAATATGACCCCTAACGACACAATTTGGTGTCTTAAGGGGTCTTATGGTGTCACAAGACACCATATGATCCCTAACGACATGATTTGGTGTCGTTAGGGGTCCTATGGTGTCGTTAGGGGTCATATGGTGTCCATAGGCGTCATATGGTGTCTTGGGACACCATAGGACCCCTTAAGACACAATATGACCCCTAATGACACAATATGACCCAAAGTGACCCAATATGGTGTCATTAGGGGTCATATGGTGTCCTAAGAGGTAATAAGGGTTCATGGGACACCATATGACCACTATAGACACCATATGACCCCTAATGACACCATAGGACCCCTTAAGACACCAAATAATATCGTTAGGGATCATATTGTGTCGTACGGGGTCGTAGGACACAATATGACCCATAACGACATGGTTTGGTGTCTTAAGGGGTCATATGATTTCGTTAGGGGTCATATGGTGTCTTGGGACACCATTGGACCCATTAAGACACAATATGACCCCTAACGACACAATATGACCCAAAGCGACCCAATATGATGTCATTAGGGGTCATATGGTGTCTTAAGAGGTCATAAGGGTTCATGGGACACCATATGACCCCTAACGACACCATCGGACCCCTTAAGACACCAAATCATGTCATTAGGGGTCATATTGTGTCTTACGACCCCGTAAGACACAATATGACCCCTAATGTTATGATTTGGTGTCTTAAGGGGTCCTATGGTATCGTTTAGGATCATATGGTGTCTCGTGACACAATAAGACCCCTTAAGACACCAAATTGTGTTGTTAGGAGTCATATTGTGTCCTACGACCCTGTAAGACACAATATGAACCCTAACGACATGATTTGGTGTCTTAAGGGGTCTTATGGTGTTGTTAGGGGTCATATGGTGTCCATAGGGGTCATATGGTGTCTTGGGACACCATAGGACCCTTTAGGACACAATATGATCCCAAATGACATGATTTGGTGTCTTAAGGGGTCTGATGGTGTCGTTAGGGGTCATATGGTGTCCATAGGGGTCATATGGTGTCCCATGAACCCTTATGACCTCTTAAGACACCATATGACCCCTATGGACACCATATGACCCCTAACTACACCATAGGACCCCTTAAGACACTAAATCATGTCGTTAGGGGTCATATTGTGTCCTACGAGCCCGTACGACACAATATGATCCCTAATGACATGATTTGGTGTCTTAAGGGGTCCTATGGTGTCGTTAGGGGTCATATGGTATCCATAGGGGTCGTATGGTTTCATGGGACACCATAGGACCCCTTAAGACACAATATGACCCCTAACGATGCAATATCACCCAAACTGACCCAATATGGTGTGATTAGGGGTCATATGGTGTCTTAAGGGGTCCTACGGTGTCCCAAGACACCATATGACCCCTATGGAGACCATATTACCCCTAACGAGACCATAGGACCCCTTAAGACACCAAATCATATCGTTAGGGATCATATTATTTTGTACGGGGTCGTAGGATACAATATGACCCCTAATGACATGATGTGGTGTCTTAAGCTGTCATATGGTGTCGTTAGGGGTCATATGGTGTCCATAGGGGTCATATGGTGTCTTTGGACATGATAGGATGCCTTAAGACACAATATGACCCCTAACGACACAATATGACCCAAAGCAACCCAATATGGTGTCATTAGGGGTCGTATGGTGTCTTGAGGGGTCCTATTGTGTCCCAAGACACCATATGACCCCTATGGACACCATATGAACCCTAAAAACACCATATGACCCCTTAAGACACCAAATCATATTGTTAGGGATCATATTGTGTCGTACGGGGTCGTAGGACACAATATGACCCCAAACGATATGATTTCGTGTCTTAAGGGATCCTATTGTGTCGTCAGGGGTCATATGGTGTCCATAGGGGTCATATAGTGTCTTGGGACACCATCGGACCCCTTAAGACCAAATATGACCCATAACGACACAATCTGACCCAAAGCGACCCAATATGGTGTCATTAGGGGTCATATGGTTTCTTAAGGGGTCCTATGGTGTCCCAAGACACCATATGACCCCTATGGACACCATATGACCCCTAATGACACCATAGGACCCCTTAAGACACCGAATAATATCGTTATGGATCATATTGTGTTGTATGGGGTCATAGGACACAATATGACCCCTAACGACATGATTTGGTGTCTAAAGGGGTCATATGGTGTCGTTAGGGGTCATATGGTGTTGTTAGGGGTCATATGGTTTCTTGGGACACGATAGGACCCCTTAAGACACAATATGACCCATAACGACACAATATGACCCAAAGCGACCCAATATGGTGTCATTAGGGGTCATATGGTGTCCTAAGAGGTCATAAGGGTTCATGGGACACCATATGACCCCTAACGACACCCTCGGACCCCTTAAGACACCAAATCATGTTGTTAGGGGTCATATTGTGTCCTACAACCCCGTAAGACACAATATGACCCCTAATGTTGTGATTTGGTGTCTTTAAGGGGTCCTATGGTGTCGTTAGGGATCATATGGTGTCTTGTGACACCATAAGACCCCTTAAGACACCAAATTGTGTTGTTAGGAGTCATATTGTGTCCTACGACCCTTTAAGACACAATATGACCCCTAACGACATAATTTGGTGTCTTAAGGCATCCTATGGTGTCGTTAGGGGTCATATGGTGTCGATAGGGGTCTTATGGTGTCTTGGGACACCATAGGACCCCTTAGGACACAATATGACCCCTAACGATATGATTTGGTGTCTTAAAGGGTCCGATGGTGTTGTTAGGGGTCATATGGTGTCCATAGGGGTCATATGGTGTCCCATGAACCCTTATGACCTCTTAGAACACCATATGACCCCTAATGACACCATATTGGGTCGCTTTGGGTCATATCATGTCCTAAGGGGTCATATTGTGTCTTAAGGGGTCCTATGGTGTCCCAAGACACCATATGACCCCTATGGACACCATATGACCCCTAACGACACCATCAGACCCCTTAAGACACCAAATCATGTCGTTAGGGGTCATATTGTGTCCTACAACCCTGTATGACATAATATGATCCCTAACGACATGATTTGGTGTCTTAAGGGGTCCTATGGTGTCGTTATGGGTCAGATGGTGTCCATAGGGGTCATATAGTGTCTTGGGACACCATAGGACCCCTTAAGAAACAATATGACCCCTAATGACACATTATGACCCAAGGTTACCCAATATGGTGTCACTAGTGGTCAGATGGTGTCTTAAGGGGTCCTATGGTGTCCCAATGACCCCTATGGACACCATATGACCCCTAACAACACCATAGGACCCCTTAAGACACCAAACCATATCGTCAAGGATCATATTGTGTCGTACGGGGTTGTAGGACACAATATGACCCCTAACGACATGATTTGGTGTCTTAAGGGGTCCTATGGTGTCGTTAGGGGTCATATGGTGTCCATAGGGGTCATATGGTGTCTTGGGACACCATAGGACCCCTTAAGACACAATATTACCCTTAACGACACAATATGACCCAAAGCGACCCAATATGGTGTCATTAGGGGTCATATGGTGTCTTAAGGGGTCCTATGGTGTCCCAAGACACCATATGACCCCTATGGACACCATATGACCCATTACGACACCATAGGACACCTTAAGAAAGCAAATCATATTGTTAGGGATCATATTATGTCGTACGGGGTCGTAGGACACAATATGACCCCTAACGACATGATTTGGTGTCTTAAGGGGTCCTATGGTGTCGTTAGGGGTCATATGGTGTCCATGGGGGCATATGGTGTCTTGGGACACCATAGGACCCCTTAAGACACAATATGACCCCTAACAACACAATACGACCCAAAGCGACCCAATATGGTGTCATTAGGGGTCATATGGTGTCTTAAGGGGTCCTATGGTGTCCCAAGACACCATATGACCCCTATGGACACCATATGACCCCTAACGACACCATAGGACCCCTTAAGACACCAAATAATATCGTTACGGATCATATTGTGTCGTACAGAGTCGTAGGACACAATATGACCCCTAACGACATGATTTGGTGTCTTAAGGGGTCATATGGTGTCCTTAGGGGTCACATGGTGTCTTGGGACACCATAAGACCCCTTAAGACACAATAAGACCCCTAACGACACAATATGACCCAAAGCGACCCAATATGGTGTCATTAGGGGTCATATGGTGTCCTAAGAGGTCATAAGGGTTCATGGGACACCATATGACCCCTAACAACACCACCGAACCCCTTAAGACACCAAATCATGTCGTTACGGGTCATATTGTGTCCTACGACCCCGTAAGACACAATATGACCCCTAATGTTATGATATGGTGTCTTAAGGGGTCCTATGGTGTCGTTAGGGATCATATGGTGTCTTGTGACACCATAAGACCCCTTAAGACACCAAATTGTTTCGTTAGGAGTCATATTGTGTCCTACGATCCCGAAAGACACAATATGACCCCTAACGACATTATTTGGTGTCTTATGGGGTCCTATAATGTCATTAGGCGTCATATGGTGTCCATAGGGGTCATATGGTGTCCATAGGGGTCATATGGTGTCTTGGGAGACCATAGGACCCCTTAGGACACAATATGACAACTAATGACATGATTTGGTGTCTTAAGGGGTCTGATGGTGTCGTTAGGGGTCATATGGTGTCCATAGGGGTCATATGGTGTCCCATGAACCCTTATGACCTCTTAGGACACCATATGACCCCTAATGACACCATATTGGGTCGCTTTTTGTCATATTGTGTCCTAAGGGGTCATATTGTGTCTTAAGGGGTCCTATGCTGTCCAAAGACACCATATGACACCTATGGACACCATACGACCCCTAACGACACCATAGGACCCCTTAAGACACCAAATCAAGTTGTTACATGTCATATTGTGTCCTACAACCCTGTACGACACAATATGATCCCTAACGACATGATTTGGTGTCTTAAGGGGTCCTATTGTGTCGTTAGGGGTCATATGGTGTCCATAGGGGTCATATGGTGTCTTGGGACACCATAGGACCCCTTAAGACACAATATGACCCCTAACGACACAATATGACCCAAAGCGACCCAATATGGTGTCATTAGGGGTCATATGGTGTCTTAAGGGGTCCTATGGTGTCCCAAGACACCATATGACCCCTATGGACACTATATGACCCCTAACAACACCATAGGACCCCTTAAGACACCAAATCATATCGTTAGGGATCATATTGTGTCGTACGGGGTCGTAGAACACAATATGACCCCTAACGACATGATTTGGTGTCTTAAGGGGTCCTATGGTGTCATTAGGGGTCATATGGTGTCCATAGGGGTCATATGGTGTCTTGGGACACCATAGGACCCCTTAAGACACAATATGACCCTTAACGACACAATATGACCCAAAGCGACCCAATATGGTGTCATTAGGGGTCATATGGTGTCTTAAGGGGTCCTATGGTGTCCCAAGACACCATATGACCGCTATGGACACCATATGACCCATTACGACACCATAGGACCCCCTTAAGAAAGCAAATCATATTGTTAGGGATCATATTGTGTCGTACGGAGTCGTAGGACACAATATGACCCCTAACGACATGATATGGTGTCTTAAGGGGTCCTATGGTGTCGTTAGGGGTCATATGCTGTCTAGAGGGGTTATATGGTGTCTTGGGACACCATAGGACCCCTTAAGACACAATATGACCCCTAACGACACAATATGACCCAAAGAGACCCAATATGGTGTCATTAGAGGTCAAATGGTGTCTTAAGGGTCCTATGGTGTCCCAATACACCATATGACCCCTAACGACACCATAGGACCCCTTAAGACACCAAATAATATCGTTATGGATCATATTGTGTCGTACGGGGTCGTAGGACACAATATGACCCCTAACGACATGATTTGGTGTCTTAAGGGGTCCTATGGTGTCGTTAGGGGTCATATGGTGTCCATAGGGGTCATATGGTGTCTTGGGACACCATAGGACCCCTTAAGACACAATATGACCCCTAACGACACAATATGACCCAAAGAGACCCAATATAGTGTCATTAGCGGTCATATGGTGTCCTAAGAGGTCATAAGGGTTCATGGGACACCATATGACCCCTATGGACACCATATGACCCCTAACGACACCATCGGACCCCTTAAGACACCAAATCATGTCGTTAGGGGTCATCTTGTGTCCTACGACCCCATAAGACACAATATGACCCCTAATGTTATGATTTGGTGTCTTAAGGGTCCTATGGTGTCGTTAGGGATCATATGGTGTCTTGTGACACCATAAGACCCCTTAAGACACCAAACTGTGTCGTTAGGGGTCATATTGTGTCCTACGACCCCGTAAGACACAATCTGACCCCTAACGACATGATTTGGTGTCTTAAGGGGTCTTATGGTATTGTTAGGGGTCATATGGTGTCCATAGGGGTCATATGGTGTCCATAGGGGTCATATGGTGTCTTGGGACCCCATAGGACCCCTTAGGACACAATATGACCCCTAGCGACATGATTTGGTGTCTTGAGGGGTCCGATGGTGTCGTTAGGAGTCATATGGTGTCCATAGGGGTCATATGGTGTCCCATGAACCCTTATGACCTCTTAGGACACCATATGACCCCTAATGACACCATATTGGGTCGCTTTGGGTCATATTGTGTCCTAAGGGGTCCTATGGTTTCCCAAGACACCATATGACCCCTATGGACACCATATGACCCCTAACGACACCATAGGACCCCTTAAGACACCAACTCATGTTGTTAGGGGTCATATGGTGTCCTAAGGGGTCATAGAGCACAATATGACCCCTTAGGACATAATATGACCCAAAGCAACCTAATATGGTGTCATTAGAGGTCATATGGTATCCTAAGAGGTCATAAGGGTTCATGGGACACCATATCACATAACTATCATTAGGGGTCATAGTTATGGGTCGTAAGACACAATATGACCCCTAACGACATGATTTGGTGTCTTGAGAGGTCCTATGGTGTCCCAAGACACCATATGACCCCTAACGACACCAAATTGTGTCGTTAGGGGTCATATGGTCTCTCTCTCCTCTCTCTCTCCTCTCTCTCTCTCTCTCTCTCTCTCCCCCCTCTCGTCCCTCTACCTCTCTCCCTCTCTCCCTCTCCTCCCTCTACCTCTCTCCCTCCCTCTCTCTCTCTCTTCCTCTCTCCCTCTCCTCCTCTCTCTCTCTCCCTCTCCCTCTCCCTCTCCCTCTCTCTCCCCCCCCTCTCTCTCTCTCTCTCCCTCTCTCTCTCTCTCTCCCTCTCTCCTCTTCTCTCTCTCTCTCTCTCTCTCTCTCTCTCTCTCCTCTCTCTCTCTCTCCTCCTCTCTCTCTCTCTCTCTCTCCCTCTCCTTCTCTCCCTCTTTAAAATATGACTAATAAAATTTGATATCCGATTTAATCGGATATCGGATTTCTGCCATGTGGCAGTTTACTTCATAAATGGCGGCAAAGGGAAATTCATCGGGGACCGCAAATTTTGTAGAAAAATCGAATATCCAATAAAATCCGATATCCGATTTTTGTTCACAAATTTTCAAATTTCAAATTTCGGCTCGGGAATGCTTTGGTATTAGGCTTGGAAGTTACAAGCCTGGAAAGTCAACTGAGAAAACATGTTTTTCAGTACTCCCTGGTTTTCTAGACTTTACACTGGTGGCTGACGACTTTTTTTGTAGCCAAAATTGATAAAACAAAAAGGGTTTTTTAAGGACATTCCCAACTTTCCAACAATATAAGGCTTGTCTTATTTCGACTTTAGTAAATAATTATTATTTATTTTCTAATTGAATTCTGACAATAGTCCTGATTGATATACTAATTAAAAAACACTCATAACTTTCAAACGGTATAACATTTTTTGAAACCGAAACATGCGTCACATCCTATGCTTCATCTACTATAGGGAAAAATTTAAAAAAATTAAATTTCATAAGGTTTTGACCAAGTTAAGGTGGTCAGACGTACGAGTTTCTGAATTTCCGAAAAGCTATAGTAAAAAAATCATAAATAATTATTTAATTCATAAAAAATTAAAAAAAAATATGTGTCCAGACATGAGTCTAATACTTATATTATAAATATTATAAAAAAATATTAAGATTTGATTTTGATTAGGGTGGTCAGACATACGTCTACTTCTTATTTTTTTCCTGAAATTTTAGTACCATTGCATTGAAATTTGAAATTTTCATCAAATAGGATTTTTTTTTTCCAAAAAACAACTAGTAGCTTAGAAACTACATTCAATTTTCTATATATTCTCTTCTTACATATTTTAAAAATAATGTTCACAACTTATTCAAATTTTCATGTCAAGTTGCATAACTCTGATTTTTCTGAAATTTCATTGCCACTTAAGGGCCTGTTTTGGCACACCATGATCCTGCACATACCCAGTTTTCTCAGAGAAAAATCAGAAGCACTTGGAAAGTTCAAATTGTTCAAATCAATGGTAGAAAATGAAACTGGTAAGAAAATCAAATGTTTAAGATCAGATCAAGGAGGTGAATTTACATCTAAGGAATTTAATACATTCTGTTTAGTGAATGGAATCAAAAGACAGCTATTAGCACCTCGGACACCACAGCAGAATGGAGTTGTTGAAAGGACAAACATAACTATCTTGGATGCAGCAAGAAGTATGTTATCAGAAGCAAACCTACCACATATATATTGAAGAGAGGCAGTCAGTACAGCGGTCTATACATTCAACAAAGTTCACATCAAAGGTGAAACCGGTAAGACCCCTCATGAACTATGGTTTGGTAATACTCCTACTCTTAAGTATTTCAGAATTTTTGGAAGTAAATATTATATCAAAAGAGATGAGTATATTGGCAAATTTGATCCTAGAAATGATGAAGGAATATTTCTTGGTTATTCATCTAAGAGCAAGGCATATAGATGTTTTAACAAAATATTGCAGAAAATTGTTGAAAGTACAAATGTAAAGATTGATGAACAATTTAGAGGAACTTCAAGGTATATAGACTCTGAACTGGCAATAGAAATTTTGACAAATGAACCTACACTGAATCCACCATTACATAATGAAGATCCAGTTACCCCGGTATCATTTGAGGATTCCACAATAATTGAGGAACAACAACAAACAAAGACACCCTGGTATGTAAGACTGAATCATTCTGAAGATCATATAATTGGAAATAAGTTTAAAGGAGTTATGAAAAGAGGAAGATTGACAAATGAAGAGGTATGTCTTATTTCTCAAATTGAACCATCATCTGTTAATGAGGCATGTGAAGATAAATTTTGGATTAAAGCTATGGAAAAGAATTAGAACAAATTGAGAAAAACAACACTTGGACATTAGTTCCCCGGCCTAAAGATAAAAATGTAATTGGAACCAAATGGGTATTTAGAAACAAACTTAATGAAGATGGTAAGGTTGTCAGAAATAAAGCAAGACTAGTGTCTAAGGGATATTCTCAGAAGGAAGGAGTTGATTACAATGAAACCTTTGCACCGGTAGCTAGAATTGAGGCGGTCAGATTATTTTTGGCTTTTGCAGCACACAAGAACTGCAAAGTTTATCAAATGGATATTAAATGTGCATTTTTAAATGGAGATCTTGAAGAGGAAGTATACATTGAACAACCTGATGGATTTTCTTTGACAGATGACAATGATATGGTTTGGAGGTTAAGAAAAGATTTGTATGGATTAAAACAAGCTCCAAGAGCTTGGTATGCAAGATTGGATAAGTATCTTTAAAAGATTGGTTTTACCAAAGGAAATGCAAACAACAATTTATATTATAAAGTAACTAATGATGACATCTTGATTATAGAAGTATTTGTTGATGATATAATCTTTGGAGGAGAAGATGGATTATGTAAAGAATTCTCTATTAAAATGCAGCAAGAATTTGAAATGTCTATGATTGGAGAAATAAAATTCTTTTTAGGATTTCAGATCTCACAGACTGATAAAGGTATATTCTTGAGTCAATCCAAATACTTAAAAGAGTTACTAAAGAAATTTTGGATGGATAACTCTAAACCGGTAAGCACACCTATGACAACAAATGACAAATTATCACAAAGGGATGAATCTACACCTGTTAATCCAACTAGATACAAATCTATGATAGGAGGTTTACTGTATTTGACACAAACCAGACCTGATATTATGAATGTAGTATGTATTGTTTCAAGATTTCAAAGTAATCCTAGAGAAAATCATGAATCAGCAGTAAAAAGGATTTTCCGGTACTTACAAGGCACTATAAATCTTGGATTGTGGTACCCCAGAGATGAAAACTTTGAATTATGTGCATACACAGATGCAAATTGGGCAGGAGATGTGGATGATAGAAAAAGCACCACCGGTGGAGCATTCTTTCTTGGAAACAGACTAGTCTCTTGGTTGAGTAAGAAACAAAGTTGTACATCTTTATCAACAGCAGAATCAAAATATGTTGCAGCAGCAACTAACTGTACACAGGTACTATGGCTTAAGAAAATGTTGAAAGATGTAAAGGTAAAATGCAAGGAACCTATTACTATCTATTGTGATAACACTGCAGCAATTGATGTATCTAAGAATCCGGTATTACATTCTAAAACCAAACATGTTTCTATCAAACTAAATTTTCTAAGGGAAAATGTTGAAGCAAAGGAGATAAAACTGGTTTATGTGAATACCAAAGAGCAGATTCCAGATATTTTCACTAAACCTTTGCCTAAGGAGACTTTTGAATATCTCAGAGATCAGCTTGGAGTCATACCACAACCGGTAGAGACTTAGACAATTGATAATTGTCATTAACCGGCAGAATTAACAGAGAAATCTTTATTCCGGTCTTTGATGGGAAGCTACTTCTTAGGGGGAGTAGTTGGTATATTGAATTGATTGGTATTTTGTATATGAACTTTGTTTTTATTGTAACTTTGGCATTTGATGTCAAAGGGGGAGAGATTGGTATGGAAAAACTTTGAAAAACACAAGGAAAACACATGTTGCTCCCAGGGGGAGAGATTGTTGTTTAGGAGAGATTATTACTCTCTGTATCTGTATTTTGATTTCTGGTTATGATCTTTTTTTGGAGATTGTTGGTTTTTGGTATTTGGCATTTCTGTTTTGGCACTTTGATGGTTTTTCCATCTTGTGTTGCCATCAATGCCAAAGGGGGAGATTGTTGGTATTTTGGTATGGTTTTGTCATTGATGTCAACACCTACTAAACACTTATCAACTCTAGCACTTTGGAGAATCAACAACATTCATCGGCAAGCAAGTGACACATGCACAATCACCAGTATCTAGTACACCGGCAAGATATAATGACCACCGGCACTTGGAATGACATGGAAAACACTTGGTAATGTCGAAGACATCATTTGGACATCTTGTCCTTGAGTTTTGTTTATAGGTATATTCATATTTGCATATTTGTTGTTACCAGTAAATAGGTCCAAGGTTACACTAGCAGGTTTATCTTTTTTAGATCAGCATGACATGCTATGGAGATGATTAATAATTATTGTAAATGCATTAAGCCGACATGTTCAATCAGTTATTGCATTGGATATTGTATTGTTTGTAAAATATTTTTATTGTAATATCTTGTAGAGCCGACCTACTAAAATTGGTCTTAGGTTATGGTATAAATGTAAGATCTTATTTGTAAGATCAAATGTGGAATACGAAAAAGGATTGTGTGAAGCTATATTCGAGAATAAGCAGAGCTATACATGCAGACATCATTTGAAGATTGAAGGAGGGTTTTTGTGAAGACAATGAGAACTATACCGATACTGAATCCAGCATATGAAGATGCTATTTTGTGCAGTACATTCTTATTGGATTTAACCATCCAACTGTAGTCAATGTGACTCCCATTTTGTGTTTGAGCAGTGAGCTCTAGGCGGTTGGCCTTTCTGCATGTGCAGACCCCGTTTATGTACACTTACTATCTGCAGTAGTATCATCTGATTGTGGGTAAGGTTTCCTACCGTGGTTTTTTCCCTTATAGGGTTTCCATGTACAAATATTGGTGTTATGTGTTGTGGATGACTTTGTGTTTATTTTTCATGCACTAATCCTTACCGGTATAGCAATTAACTATTAAAACTGTCTACCGGCATATTGAAGTGGTTTACTAGTATTAAGCACTAAGTTGGTTAAGTTGTTTTTGGTTTGAATTTATTTGACAATTGATTCACCCCCCCCCCCCCCCCCCCCCCCCTCTCAGTTGTCTCTGGGACCTAACAAAAGAAGTGTTTTTTAGCATATGCTAGGCAAATTGGTGATGGATTTGGCTAGCAATGTGAGAAAGACCAAACTTGTTTGTGATCAAGACCAATATTGAGTAAGAAAACTTGAGTCAGAGGTATACACTAGTCTTCAAGAAGTTTTCGATGCATTTGGAGCTCCAAATAAAATGCATTTCATCTTGCAAAGTGTGTGTTAATTCTAGCTGGCAGCAAGTACCTAGTTTTGGGGATTTAATGATTATTTGGGTCTAAACTTGCTTTGTGTAAATATCCATGCCTTTGAATCTTGTGGTAGGTATTGAAAAGGTGCTTTGAAGTTACCACATACCTTGGTGAAGGTTTCCATTCTATTCTAACCTTGAAAGTGCAGTAAAAACAATGAAAGTGTCGTAATAATGCATAAAACAATCAATTAATGGTTTGTGTGGCAAGTGTTTGTCATAATTTCATGCAGGGAAGGGATGGAGAGTTGTTTCAAATGATGTGGCAGAGGTCCTACATAAATTTGGGGGCTTGGTTTGCATTTTAGCATTGACTTCCTTTGTTACATGGATAAAACTCTCTCAAACCCTACTTATTTGCCTAAAAATGTGGACAGTCACCATACCAACTTCTCAGGGGCTAAAGCCAGGAAAATATTTGATTTTACACCTTATTGAAACCATCCAAGTTATTTTTTATGATTTCTAGGGTCATCGTCATCCTATGCAAGCAAATTTCACTCAATTATCCCTCCACGAGCTAGTAGCCCTTTTTAGCCCTGTTTTCATAAAAGTTGAACCCGATTGTCCAAATGATGTATGAACCTTCCTAACTTGTCTAAAATAGTTTAAATGCACACAAAGGACCTAATTAAACCAATTATGATAGTCAAGACACCATTTTGGGGTGTAGACCTATGTTGGAGGGTTTGATTAACTTTGAGTACCTTTGAGGAAACAAGCTAGTATAAGGAAGTTGCATAATACATAATAGGGTGGTTGTTTGAGGAGAGGTGTGTGTGTTGGATTTTGATGTTACCAAACACTAATTGGATACATTAGAAAAGATTATCCTTGGGTCCACTTGATAAACTAGACCAATTTAGGCTTATTGAGTAACTTCTCACTCAATCTCCCTATCACATGCCATGTGGCTCAATGAGAAACAAGGCTAGGTAAGAAAAAGTAGGGGTAGGTAGGGGTATGTGCATAAAGATGGTGGTAAAAAAATTGGACACCACCCAAAAAAAACATGCAAAAACAAGCAGCAGGTACGCGGTTATAAAAGTTGAAATCACCGCGTACGCGCTCAGGTCCATTGTTCCCGAGCCTATAAAAAGTAGTGCGTACGCGCTGCTTTTAGGAAAGTGAGCATGTACACGCTACCTTTAGGAAAATGAGCGCATACATGCTACTTTTAGGAAAATGAGCGCGTATGCGCTAATAAGCCCTAAAGTACCGCGTACGCGATACGTGTCAAAAAAAGTTTTTTAAAAAAACTGGGTTTTATTTTCCCATGACAGTCACATTTTTTCCCCATTTTCTCCATCAAACCGTGAATGGGGTGCCTAATTTCTCCTCCAAACCATGAAAGGGGTGCCTCACTTCTCCTCCAAACACTATAGATCAAGGTTAGTTTTTGTTAATTTTTGTCTGTCTTTCCTGTTTGTTCAATTTGTTTTACGTTTTAAATTTAAGTACATTAATTTTGATTAGGTTTTTTCATTTTTTGTTTCAAACACCAGATTCTGATAATCCACAACAAGAAAAACAAAATGCACCTCCTGAAAACCCACAAGATACACCACCAATTCCTCATTTTGACTACACACCTGAAACACAAGAGCAATTAATTAATCAGTTAGGGCAAAATACGTCTAAAATCAATAGACTGATTGATAAATTGAAAAAATCCAAACTTGAGCATCATAAATCCCTCACCACTAGCCTAGAAACATTAGCTAGTGGTGTCATAGTCATTTCCACATAAATTACAAAATGGGGAAACTTTAGGGATATGTGTCATCAATACTATGTTGATGGGTTATCATAGGAGGGAGTGATAAACAAAAATATCATTAAACAACAAATATGTGCCCTTTTTGTTGATCCTAAAACTGGTCAGTCGTTACCTCTTAATGCAAAGAGGTTTCTCATACATTGGTGTACCAATGTGCAGATGAAGAATCTTTTTTGGCAGAGGTGGTGGATGGTCTTTGATGATCCACCTTGTAGTAATTATGAGGTGCCATTGTATTTTTTGAGAAAAGTATACTGTGAGTTTGTGCTCAATGTGCGGCCAAACTATTTTTACATGAGAGACTTCCATGGTAGAGGTGGCTGCTCTACCCAAGATAGACCTGGAGCCCGTAGGTGAGTAGCCTTGGAGAGTCATCGCCCCCTAGCACCCAAACCCAAGGTGCATCACCAGTGAAAACTTTAGTGGCTAATATTCGCCAATTGGCTATTTTTTGAAATTTGGGAATCAAATTTGGCTAATAATTTCAACTTTTAAGGTGACTCAAATCGCCACATTTTTACAAATTTTTATTTTAATGTTATTTAATTCGCTATAGAATTTATTTTATTAATTTTTTTAACTTAAAGATTCGCCACAATATTTGATACATGATTGGATCAGATTCGCCAACATTTAATAATTTATTGTAGAAATCCAAATTAATTCACCAATAATGTATCATAATTATTAGTTACTTTAGGGTTATATCAACAATATTTTGTTTCCACCATTGATCTAAAATATAATCTAATGACCTTCATTGTATTCCATGAGGTAAAATGTACCTACAAGTTGTAATGCTCGTGGGGTTTGAAATTACTTCTGAATTGTTGACTTCAATGAAAACCAATGGTCTCAATTTTTGGCCCCATGAGTATTACAAATTGTTTGTTAATTTTATCTCACAAAATAGAAAGAGGGCTATTATATTATTTTAAGTTAATGGTAGAAACCAAATAAAGTATAGTCTAACCCTTAAACTCATTAATGATTTCAACCTTTATGCCTTTACTTTTTTATAAAAGATTATTTTTAAATGAAAGGAAATGAAACAATAATTAATACATACAATGATTATTTTCCAAGATTCACCAATATTTTCTACCAAAAAAAATTGATATAAACAAATTTGCCAATAAAAATTATTATTATTTTTAGAAAAAAATAAATATTCGCCAAGATTTTATACAATTTTTTGAGGGGGGCTTTCTTAAATTTATCGTTGTGCATTAGGCTATCCCAATAGAGCTGAAAGAGTCGATGGAGCTACAGACTCTTCAAGTGGCCACAACATTGACTGGTGCCATCATCCAGCATGGGACGTCATTATCACACCCTATTGTATTAGATGATGAGCCATTAGTTGCTCCAAGTGGTGACAGAGAGCCCATTCAGCATATGTGTGTCAATTGCTCAGGGATATGCTCGGTGATAGATGATGCAACCGGTGTAGATGGATCCAAATCTCATTCATGCACGATTTGCAGGAGTAGATGTCAGGCCCGTACGAGTGAGTATTTTGTGTTGACAGATGAGTTGATGGACATGGTGTTTGCCCATCATTGACAGACACAGGTGTGATGATTTGAATTCATAGCATTTTATTTACCAGTCACTTTAAATTTATAATTACATAAATTAATTTTTCATTTATACATCGATTTAAATTAAGACAAATAATATTCATTTTAGGATGCAATAGCGGTATCCCATACTCCTCCCCTAGTTACTACAATTGCAACTTCAATGCTTGAGGTATAAATTTTATAACATGTTAAAATAGAATAGTACACTTTGAATTCAAAAATATTATAAGATATACTAACTATCTTTAATGCTTGGTCCAATTTTTGGTTTGCAGGTGTTGACAGCGGACCAAATGTCCCTGATTGATGACATCATGCTCTCAGCAACTGATTTTGGCCTACAAGGCTATACAGTATCATATTTTGTACAACCCTTTTTATGTATTGTTTTGATGGAATATGCAAGTCATTTCATTTTAGATTTTTTAAATTATGTTTAATATATTATCTGTACTAATATCTCATGTTAAATTTTTTTATTTAGGGTACCCCCTCCATGTCTAAGCCTCGTCCTAAGAAAAAGAATTCCTCGAAGATGCCAAAATGTGGGAAGAAGGTAATTGAACACATTTTTAGTTGTACACTTGTTTGAAAATGTTGAAATCAACTATTAGTTGGGTTTTGTTGATTGATTAGTATTTTTTGTCTATTTTATGTGTACAGCAGCCATTGAGCTATGTGGATTTGTTGAATACACCTGATTCGTTCGTGGATCAAGAGAGGGCAGAGGCATGTATCTCTACTTTATTTTCTTGATTTCATGATTATATGCACATGTACATGTGAAATTGTGATATATTATAATCTTATAATTTTTTCATACAGGAAATATCTATAGCTGTTTCATCAATGGTGAGCCCTCCTCCGTGCACTGGAGAAGCATCTTAGGATCCGATACACTTTTGTTTGATATATTACATTAATTTTTTTTAACCTACAATACTTATCATTATATTAATTGTATTTAATCTTTGATAATTTTTTGTATAGGTAATAGCGATAGTTTCTCCATCGATGGTGAGCCATCCTCAATCCATTGGAGAAGCATCTCAGGCACGGATAAGTCATTGTTCTCTATATTATATATTTTAAGTGTTTTTGATATATTTATGTTAGTACATTGTATTAATTGTACATTTAATCTACAATAGACCCGTTCGCGGTATGGCCATAACATGGATCCTTCTAAGTATGTCTTTAAGAAAACTCCTAAGAGTGACAAGGAGAGGAGAGCAAAGACATTAGCTCCTAGATCAACTGTTGAGGTAATCTACATTTCAATTGCAAAGGAATTATAGTTAAATGTGTAGTTATGTTGTTAATTGTGAACTATTTTCTACAAAAGAATTCTAACTTGGCTTTTGAATTGTGGTTTTGCAGCCATCTATAGAGCCACATACTGCATCGAAGAGGCTTGATTTTGATGATCCACCACAAGTTTAGAATCATATAGTGTTATTTTTGGTCATAGAATGACCAATACATGTAGATATATTCTACATTTTTATTGTATATCGATTTGGACATGGCATATGCCACAATTTTGTTAGACTTGTATTGACTTAGTAGACATGACTTTTTTTGATATATATAAATATTGATATTTGATCCAATAAATGTGTACTGAGTTCATTGTTTTGTATTCGTTGTATTTTGTGGCTGTCCTTTTATAAATTTAATTGATCATTTGCCTATGTAATCAACAATATGAATATAAACAACAAAAATTTATGATATAAAACATTGCAATTGTGGAATATGATTTGATAAAATTTCTAAAATGTTGAATAAACCCTACAAAACTCCTTGTATTCAGTTCATTATTGTGTATGCATTGTATTTGGTGGCTTCTCTTTTATAAATTTAAATGAATATTTGCCTATGTAATCAACAATATGAATATAAACAACAATATTTGTTTGGTGCGAGAGCACCCTCATGCTCACAATGGTCAAATTTTGGTTGTCGTGTGCACAAAACGACGTTACGAGCACATCTGGGTGGGAAATTTTATGCTAGGAATTCTCCTCTCGTGCATCCCAAAGCGCCGAAACGTTGAGAGTCATTCCCTACAAGCGCGATCTCTCAAGTGCCCTCAGTCCAAAAAATTATCAAACTTTGACGGACTATTTCTTTTAATCTAGGCCACATATGATCAATCTGTTTGAACCTTTGGGTTTGTGTGAGGGTCCTCTCCAATGACCTATCTCAGTTTTTGATGACTCGGAGCCATTTTCAATTGGTAGCATTTTTTCGCCTACTGCAAAAACCATCAATTGCATGCAATGCAAATTTGCAGGATTCGCTAGAATAGATACGGTTCTTCATGTGCACAAACCGACATTATGAGTGAATACAGGTGGGAAATTTTACGCTAGGCATGTTCCTCTGATGCATCCCAAAGCGTCGGAACATCAAGAGTCATACCCTACTGGCGCGATCTCTCAAGTGCCCTAAGTCCACAAAATTATCAAACTTTGATGGACTATTTCTTCCAATCAAAGACACATATGATCGATCCATTTGAACTTGTGGGATTGCGTGATGGTTCTATAATGGCCTATCTCATTTTTTGATGATTCGGAGCCATTTTCAATTGGTAGCATTTTTTTGCCTCTTGCAAAAACACTCAGTTGCATGCAATGCAAAGTTTCAGGATTGGCTAGAATTGATTCGGTTCGTTGTGTGCATAGACCAACATCATGAGCACTTCCGAGTGGGTATTTTTATGCTAGGAATTCTCCTCTTGTGCATCCCAAAGCACCAAAATGTCAAGATTCATACCCTATCGACACGATCTCTCAAGTGCCCTGAGTCCAAAAATTGTCAAACTTTGACAAACTATTTCTTCCAATCCAGGACACATATGGTCAATATTTATGAATCTGCGGGGTCACGTCAGGTTCCTCTACAATAAGATATCTCATTTTTTTATGACTCGAAGCCATTTTCAATTGGTAGCATTTTTTCGCCTACTGCAAAAACTGTCAATTGCATGCAATGTAAAGTTGCAAGATTGGCTAGAATTGATTTGGTTCATTGTGTGCACAAACCAACGTCATGAGCACATCTAGGTGGGTAGGTATATGGTAGACATTCTCCTCTTGTGCATCCCAAAGTGTCAAAACGTCGAGAGTCGTACCCTACCGACATGATCTCTCAAGGGCCCTGAGTCCAAACAATTGTGAAACTTTGACGGACCGTTTCTTCCAATCCAAAACACATATGATCGATCTGTTTGAACTTGTGAAGTCATGTGAGGATCCTCTACAATTTCCTATCTTGGGTTTTGATGACTTAGAGCCATTTTCAATTGGTAGCATTTTTTTCACCTGCTGCAAAAACCGTTAGTTGCATGCAATGCAAAGTTGCAGGATTGGCTAGAATTGATTCGATTCATCGTGTGCACAAATTGGCATCACGAGCATGTCTGGGTGGGCACGTTTATGCTAGGTATTCCCCTCTCATGCATCCCAAAGCACCGAAACATCAAGAGTCATACCCTACCAGCACAATGTACAAGTTGTTTGACAATGTTTTTGACAATAATGACATTTTTTGCTCAAATTGTATCTAGACTCAATCTATGACCCCTATGACCTGATAATGACTCAAATAATTCTCCATGATTATACAAGAATCAATAATTCTCATGATTGACCTTATCACATCACATAAACTCAAAATATGGTCACAAAACATAGACACAAAAAATAGTCACAAAACATTGTCACATATTATTCAAAAAATTGCCTCTAAATATGGTCAAATCAGCTCTTGTCTATTTGAATATACAAAAAAATGTCTAACAAATCATCTCATGAGATTTTATACAAAATTTGGCATTACAATATGTGCGATTCAGCTCATCGCCATTTTAATATACAAAATTTGGCATCTACATATGTACAAATCAGCTCATTATCATTTAAATATACAAAATTATGCCCCTAAACATGTAAAAATCAACTCATGGGCATTTATATATACAAAAAATGAATATAGAACAATTCGTCAATGATATAGACAAAATTATCAAAATCATTCTACTCTAGATCGTAGAATCAATCAAGTGAGCATTCAAGATCGACTCTAACCTATATTGTGTCAAGTATTGCCTCATGGTCAGATTCATGAACTTTCCATAAAATCTTTTTATGAGGTTTGCCACGATACTTCATCAAATGAATATTTGGTGCAACAACAAGGTTAGAGAAATGAAGAATATGTCTGTGTGTTTCAAAGTCCTCGAACAACCAAACATCAAAATTGTTGATAGGGTATCTCCTAAGCCATGTTCCTGTCATGACAACAAACCCTATTGGGTACTCAATACCCTCTCCGTCAACGATTGTGGTTGTCAATTTTCTTTTTGGCTCAACACAATGACACAAATACTAATTTTCTCCTTTTTCATTGTTCTCTTCTGCAACAACTGCAAACACATGACCTTCATTTTACATCTACTTCATTGTATTCTTTTAAGATATTATATCCGTGTTTTCTAATAGATAAAGAATGATATTTCATTTATTATTCAACCACATTTTGAAATATTTTTTCCCCGCCTTTAGCCTTTTCAACAAGTGGATGGATCAAGTAGCCATGCCGAACTTCAAAATGAAGAGTGAACCCCATAGGGCCCTATCTCTTTCTTAGGCTCACTAGCTTCCAACGTTTCTAGCTCCTCCTTCCATTACCCGGTAACAACTAAAGTGTTAATTAATACCAAAAATAAAGTATGATGTACAACAAAATGAACCAAAAAGAATACTCGTAAAAAAATTAACTCAAATAATCACCTAAATCCACTAGGTTGGATACATGGTCAAAAATCCACTAATGTCTCCATCTGGTTCAATTGTAGTGCTTTGGGAATTTGATATGTATCAATGGGAACCAACGGTCTACAAGACCATTTGTCAACCCACTCTTGTGATTCACATTCTTCCCACAAACAATACATGCATGAAGAGAAAAAACATACCATCTATCTCGTATAAATTACCAGTGAACTTGAATTTGAACTCATAAACGAGTGCATGTAACTCGATCCTGTAACTATATAACAATCTAGATAGTTTTCAATGTTAGATTCAGTGATCAACCAAAAATATTTATGAACCATTGACATACCTGGATTACCTGGACCCATCATAGACTTACACCATCGCACAATCGTTTCTGCATCTATCAACTCAGCACCACCTTCATACTTTAATTCTTCTCTAGCCAGGACTCTTTTTACACATGCTCCTACACCATCGTTCTCTCCCTTACCATGTCTAGCCTCAATGAAATTCCAAAAATATTGAACACCACTTGTCATATGCATCATTGTCAACCAATAAAACATCCTTGCATTCTTGAATTGTGCGGTGCAATTATCTAACCATATTAAGTGTTGGTTGTATCATATGTTCCTTTCCCTTAAACTATCATAGAAAACTTTAAATCATCCCTGTACAACTCTGATGAATGAGTACCATCATCACTTATGTAGAAGTGATACTCTCTTACAACCTTTCTATCCTCCAATGTGCTATCATCTGCATGCATAAATGCTATGTGTACAAAAATAGAAACTTGTGTAGAATGATAATACATAGATTGCACTTCATTTTGAGATTGTAGTGCATAATTTTCAGAAAAATCAATCATAGAGACAATGGTGTCAAGAGGAAATGTGTCCTTACATAACTTGAATTTCTCATCTAACCATCGAGTTCTATGTGTATGCATTATGTACTCATAAACTAGTTTGTCTTGAAACATTTTCATAAATTCAGCTACACATATATCATTTTTCACTAGCTCACATCTCTTAAAATCTTTTCCATATTTAACTCCATATGTGACTGTCTTGTATTTTCCAAAAGAAACTAGTTTCCTACCAATATCATGTGTTCTCTCCAAATGTACACATCTTGGTAAATGTTGCATTCCACCACATGTAGCACAAAAACCTTCCAAATAAGGCATCTTATAATAAATGCAACCATCATGTCTATTACATAGCACACTTGAAATAAATTCTCTTACCAACTTAGGAGGTGCTTGTATATTGTATTCCTGCAAAACATCGTTAGTGTGCAAAGTAGAACAAATATGATGAAAAATATCATAGTGCATGGAAAATTCAATATGCATCCTACAACAACACGTGGTGTGTACATGATTAATCTTAATATAAAAAGGATTTGCCATTTCAAAAAAACTTTGAGAAATTCTTATTTGAGGAAACTTTTGAAGGAATCTTTCATAAAATTTAGTTTGAGTCATATCCAAATAGTGTTTGGCATGTGGCTCACGATTTGTAGACCTAGTTCGCCTTCTAACAACATCTCTTTGGTTGGGCGAAACTCTTGTGTTGTCATGCCAAAAAATTTCAATTAATGTTCTAAGTGCATCAACAACAACCTTGTCTTTGCATGGTAGTCTACCCAAGAATTCCCAAAGAGAATTATTGTTAGGTTCCTCTATTTTTTCTCACCTCTTTAATGCTTTACTTAATGTTGTTCTACTAACATTTAATGACTTACTTGTTTTGCTTATCAAACGATCTTTTTTTAATTTTCTTTCTCATTATGGTTGATGTAATGGCAGGTCGAGTAGCATTAGAATCTTTAGTACGTGATTTTGAACCAATAGCTTGATATGCATCAAATAGATTTCTCACAATAGTTCTTTCACTGTTACTTTCAGATATCTTAGGACTAGAATTTTCATTATCTCTCTAAAATTAAAATTTTTAATCATTTAAACAATTAATTGACATCTTGCAGTTTGATTTAGGCTTTCAAAATAGTTTTGCCATATTCTTTTCACCATTCTCCTACAAGTTTGTTCATTCATTTTATCAGGCATTGGCTTCAATATATTCTCATCAATGTCAATTAGATACTTTGGTTTCCTACAAATTATTCTAGGAGGTGTTAGCTTTGGTGCATTATGTACATTCAATTCATCAAATAGAGAAGGTGTCTGTTCATCATTTAATTGATTATTCAATGTGGTATCATCTTCATTTGCATTAGGTTCATACAGTAAATTAAATGTCTCTTCTTCAATTACATTAGGTGCATTATGTTTGTTTGGTAAATCAAATTGAGATGTTGAGGATGACATACCTTCTTCTCCCATTGTTCTTATGTCGTGTAATTTCTTCATACGCTGCCTTTGTCTTTCCTTTTCAGCCTCTCGATGTTCCATCATTTCTCACTTGTACTTTCCCATGGTTGATATTGGTTTTCCTAAATAGAATCATATTACATATATATGTAAACAAAAGTTCATAAACAAACAAATAACCATAAATATGCATCTTATCATTATTTTTTCTGAATCAAAACAATTAAACAATCACAATAATATTGACAAAACTAATAAGAAAAACAATTCAATCATTTGAAATCATGCAAAAACAAAAAATTTACTTACTTCTACGTATAAAATAGTAATAGAAGTGCAGACACAGTTGCAATGGGGCCTTCAACGACCTCAAAAACTTCTTTTGAGGCTATTGAGGCTCTTGGGCAAATAAAACTGTCTAATTACCCCATACACGCTATATTAATAACCGCGCGCGTGCTGTTAGTCCATAAAATGATGGCAAGCCCAACAGTATTTTTTTTTCCACTCTGTACTAATAAGTAGCATGTACATGCTCCTAAGCCTTAAAAATGTTATGGCAGGGCAGTGAACTAATAGGCTTAGTACCCCGTACGCTCTTACAAGTAATAAGTACCAGGTACGTGCTCCTACGCCTTAAAAATGTTATGACATGGCAGTGAACTAATAGGTTAAGTATCCTATACACGCTATTTGTAGTAAAGAAAATGTGAAGGAAAAGGGATGGAGGGAGAGAGGGAGAGAGAGAGAGAGAGGGAGAGAGATAGGGAGAGAGAGAGAGAGAGAGAGAGAGAGAGAGAGAGAGAGAGAGAGAGAGAGAGAGATGAAGAGGGGGGAGAGTAGGGGGGAGGGAGAGAGAAGGAAGGGGGAGGTAGAGAAGAGGGTGGATGGAGGGAGAGAGTGAGAGAGGGAGAGAAGAAGGGGTATGGATAAAGGGAGAAGGGGGGAGAGAGAGAGAGAGAGAGAGAGAGAGAGAGAGAAGAAGGGGTATGGAGGAAGGGAGAAGGGGAGAGAGGGAGGGGTAGAGGGAGGGAGAGTGAGAGAGAGTGAGAGAGAGAGAGAGGGAGAGGGAGGGAGAGAGGGGGGAGAGTAGGGGGAGGGAGGGAGAGAGGGAGAGAATGAGGGGCGAGAGAGGAGGGGGGATGGAGGGAGAGAGGGAGAGAAGAAGGGATATGGAGGAAGGGAGAGAGAGAGAGAGAGAGGGGTAGGTAGGGAGGGAGGGAGAGAAAAAGGGGTATGGAGGAAGGGAGAATGGGAGAGAGCGAGAGAGAGAGAGAGAGAGAGAGAGAGAGAGAGAGAGAGAGAGAGAGAGAGAGAGAGAGAGAGAGGGGGGGACAGGGGGAGATAAGGGGGGAGGGAGAGATAAGGAGGGGGAAAAGGAGGGAAGGAGGGAGAGAAGAAGGGGTATGAGGAAGAGAGAAGGGGATAGAATCAAGTATCTATTTTTCACTTAAGTCTGTCTCCCTCTCTCTCATTCTTTATCTTTGAAGTCTCTTGCTATCATCCTCTATCTCTTTATCTCTGAAGTATCTTCCTCACATCTTCTACCTCTCTATATTACTCTCCCCTTCTCTCAGGTGTATCTCTCTCATTCTCTCCCTCTCTCCTCCCCCTCCCTCTCTCCCTTTCTCATTACCTCTCTTTCTTATTCTCTTCATCTCTCTCTCTCTTCGCACCTCTCTCTCTCTAGTCTCGTGTACTCTCATTCCATCCCTTCCTCCCTCTCACTCAGACTCTCTATCTCTCACCGTCTCTCTCCTTCCCTCCCTCCACCTCTTAGGTCTCTCTTTCTCTCCCAATCCCTCTATCCACCTCTTAGATCTCTCTATATCTCCCCCACTCCCTATCTCTCTCTCTCTCTCTCTCTGAGTCCCCTTCTTTGTGTCACTCTTTATCTCTATCTCTCCCTCTATTTCCCTCTCTCTCCCTATCTCTCTCTCCCCCTCCCTTTCTCTTTCTCTATCTTTATCTCCCCCCCCCTCTCTCTCTCTCTCCATCTCTCTTTCTCTCATTTATCTCTTATCTCTCCCTCTAAGTCTCTATCTATCTATCTCACTCTCCTCCTATTTTAGGTGTATCTCTCTCCCATTCCATCCCTCTCCTCCCCCTCTCTCCCTCTCTAGGTTCATATGGTATTCTTAGGGGTCATATGGTATCCTAGGGATCCATGCATGTGTCCTAAGGGGTCATAGGACATAATATGACTCCTTAGGAAACCATATGACCCATAACGACACATAAGAGGTCATATGGAGTCCTAAGGGGTCATAGGACACCATATGACCCCTTAGCACACCATACGAGCCATAATGACACCAAATGATTTCCTAAGGGGTCATAGAACACTATATGACCTTTTAGGACACCATACGACCCATAACGGTACCATATGGAGTCCTAAGGGGTCAAATGGTGTCCTAAGGGGTCGTTGGAGACCATATGACCCCTTAGGACACCATATGACCCCTAACGACACCATATGACCCCTAACGACACAATATGGTGTCCTAAGGGGTCATAGGACACCATAAGACACATAACAACACCATATGGTGTTGTAAGGGGTCATAGGACACCATATGACCCTTAGAACACAATATGACCCCTAACAACATCTAATGGGTCATAATGTGTCCTAAGGGGTCGTAGGACACTATATGATCCCTTAGCACACCATAGGACCTATAACGACGCCAAATAGTATCCTAAGGGGTAATAAAACACCATATGATCCTTTAGGACACCATATGGTGTTGTTATGGGTCGTATGGTGTCATGAGGGGTCATATGGCATCCTATGACCCCTTAGGACACCATATGGTGTTGTTATGGGTCGTATGGTGTCTTAAGGGGTCATATGGTGTCCTAAGGGGTCATAGGACACCATATGACCTCTTAGGAAACAATATGACCTCTAATAACACCTAAGGAGTCATATGGTGGGCTAATAAAATGATATATTATTTAAAGTTATGAATAGAACGTATGTACAATATGTTGGTAAACAGATTTGTCTTTTCTTATCTATTTAATTTAAAGCACTGCAAATCATAGAAAAGCAAACAAATTTTCCACCGAACAGTTGGAAAATCATCTAATTGATTAACCTCTGAATTTAGGTACAACTCCCTCTAGTAAATATTCATTCGGCTCCAAATTACATATAATCAATAGAATGCTTTTCACCAGAAAGAACTTAAAGGCAATTGCATACATCAGTAAATACAAAATGAATGCAAGCACTAATCCATATATAACTTTTATATAAAGCCGACAGACTTCATATGAACACTAAAACAAAATGAAAAAGCTTATAAAGATGAACTTAGCCAATAGTTTTCTGTACATATAGAAAGTATAATAGCCTCTTCTTTGAAATAGATTTACACGGAAATTAGACTTCAAAAATCAAACACAGAAATTTGAAACTGAAAATAGTTGTTAATAAGATTTCGCATTCACTGATGGTCATCTACTTTCTTCATACACAAAATGTTCTTAGCTAATCTTAAAGATAGTCTTTTCCAAAAACTTAGCGAACCCATTCAAAGTCATTACATAAGATATTTATAGGTCACCAGACCTAATAGTTCTTTAAACCAAAGTAAAATTAACTCATAAGAGTTAATAGAAAGGAAACCCTAACTGTATAACCGAAATTTAAAGAAAATAACTAGACTCACTGGCAAACTATTGCTAGCAGTGCTAGTCATGCAGTCTGCTCAGTTCCGGTATGGTCACTTGGGATGGTGTCTTGGACAGACACCATCACCACCTTGGCCACACTCCACTCTCGATGCACTTTAGAAAACTCCTGGATTATAGTTATGTGCAGCAAACTGATATGAATAACTCTCTGCTTCCAGAGCTCCTTTTTCCTCTTTACCAATTGCACTTTATCTCTGTGTGAATCCAGATGATTGAGACAAATGGTTAGCATCGATTCCACCTTAGAGATCCTCCTAAAGTCTTCCATGGAAAAGGATTTCTCCATCTTGATCTGTCTTATGTGGCTTCCAAATTGGTTAATCATCTCCGTGGTGTCTTCTAGAGTTTCACTATCCTCCTTAATTAATTGAACATCCACACAGTGTAAGTCCTTCTGCATGGTCACCCTTAAAGTTGTTAATTCACCACACAGATTGGCTGACTCGCTATAACCCTGCTCAATAATCTGATTGCGCCACTCAATACTCTCCTTGCAAATGAACATGACATCTTCATTTAGTCCTAACACATGGTTTTCAGCAAGAAACTTCATTAGCCCATAACGCTGAATATCCCGCATCTGCTTCGAAATCACAGCCCATTTAGATTTCTCCTTCTACCATGAGACCAAGTCAGAGTCCAAGGCTTTGGTGACCTCATTGGCATCCTTGAAAATCTGGACCAATTCAATTATGTAATTAGTTGCCTAGTGCATGATCGAGGTGAGCCATTCTGAGAAAACCTCGACGATCATCCTGTTTCATTGAACTTCATCCAAGAATTTTTTATTGCTAGGTGACTTTGGACTAAATGGGCCTGAATGTTGGGACAATGGCAATGGGTTGTTCTGAAAAGCATGGATATACTGGGCCATCTGCGTTAAACTCTATTTCAACTTAGCCTTGTCCCTCTCATCCTTCCAAGTACGGGAGATATTTCATTTGGTGGACGTCTCCAAGTGCTTAACATCTACGGCTCTAGTTCTGATTCCCAAATCTATTCATTCAACAACATAGTCTGCTTCTAAAGCTGTAGCAGCATCTTTGTTAGGCTCGGGTCTAGCAATGTCTGCAGTCCAATGCTTCGTATTTTCATCAAAGTCAATCATTGCCTCTGTTTTTAACTTTTTGGGCTTTGTAGTCCTTCCCAGACATTTACTCTCGGCATCCTCCATTGATACTGAAATCGGAACTATGTTCCTTTTCTTGGTGATTGAATCACTTAGCCATTTTGGTGCTAGGGTCAGCTCTTTTGAAGGCATGGATGGAAACTCTGTTGAGGATGGCGGCATGGAATGGTCTATATGAGACTGGATTTCAAGTGCTCCTGAGTCCTAAAAAATAGTATCTATGTCGATTGAAACCTTGTCTGCTTCAGAAACAGGGGATGTCATCTTGCTCGGTGTTTCGTGGGTCCAAATCCAGAATGAGGTGAGAAGCTGACGGTTTGAAACCCTTCTTGGATCTCGATCTGGTAACTCGGCCGGCAATAGGAAGCTCAACCCCAATGTCAAGTTTCTCTTCCTTAATCCTTGCCTTTTCTTTCCCTGCATCAGAAATGGGAATGTTAGCCACAACAAAAGTTTTACTTGTAGTACTCCTCTTCCCACTCCTGCTTCTTGAACTGGTTGCTTGTGCCGGATGAAAATGGCAACTCCCAAGCCAATTTTACGTCCTTCTGATTACACTAAAAGTGCATGTCTGAATACTATCCCCCATCTTCTTGTTCCAATCCACTTCCAGAAGAGGTTCATCATGGACCTGTTTCATAAACTCTGGGCCAAGTATGTCTTCATCATTGGTAGAGACACTTGAGGTATCCATGGATAATTTCATGTCATGAATTTACCTCAAAGTTAATCTAGATCAACTCCTTCTTCGCACTTCAAATTCATCCTGGCAACCCTCCCAATAATCCTCCAACTAAGGAACATGCTAATCAGGTATCGCTTTCTTTACATACTGGGCAATGAAACCCTTACTGTCAAAGTTATCCCTTTTTACAAAGGACTTCAAATGAAACCTTTTAAATTCAAGTTCAAGGTTCAAGGCATCAGAAACTAATCTACAGCTATAATGGCCTAAATCAATGGGAAAAATTCCGCTTGTATCGGAGTCCTCACCATAATCTTTTGCGACATAAGCAAGCTGTCTAGATACTTCGATCAAAATGCAGGAGTCTGAAACGTACTTGGGAAGTTTAAAGTGTTCACCCTTAAATCCTCCGACCCTTAAATAAGTGAAATGGCTGAACTGTAAGAAGAAATTGTCGTATATGTTAACGAGCTTAACTGCCTCCGCAGATATTCTTCTATGCAAATTACCCTATAGTTCAAAGGTCAGCCTTCCAACAAAAATATCATTCCAACGGAGATAATCATCGACATGCTCTCTCAAAGTCAGACTAGGATGATACTCATAAATTCTCATGCCCTGAACCCATTTTACATGAGACAACCCAGACCACTCTCTCACACAGGCAAGCATATATAATAGATAGGATAACATATAAAAATTAGGCATTCCAAGATAATTACTCAGACCTTGATTTAATCTATTTGCAATAACAGTTCCCCAGTCAATGAACCGGTTTCTATCTAGAGTAACCTAGATGAAGAAATACATCCAGTCTTCCCAGTAAAAAGAGTGAGAATTACCCTTCACCCTGCTCAGTAGTATGACCAAATATCGAATTGCTGGAATTAAATGTTCATGAGTTAAAGGTCTCGGCAACCTCGAGCCCCCTTTTTGGAATCTTAAGAGCCAATTCCGTGCAATCACTGTTATATAATATTGCTTCTTCTCAGAGAAAATCCCGTAAGATTTACCAATGGTCCAATCTTCATAGGGTTCCCGATGTGGAATACCCATGGCTGCCATTACCGTCTATCTATCAATAGACAACAAGACTTCACCATCATTTTTCCTTATACACCTATTGCCCTTGTCGTAATGATTCATGCATTCTAAGACTAACTCAAGGCAGGGAGCAGCTGTGGGGAAGGCGGCGGCTTCCAGTAATCCACTCTGAGCCACATCTCTCATCATGGGGACTGCGGTTGAATTCTTTACTCTCTCCAGAAAGACCTCTAAATCTAGCTGAACCAGCACTGTGTCACCCAACTCTGGTAAAGAGCTTACAAGGGAAGACGAGCTCATCAATTTGGGTAAAACAGGCCTCATATTTTGGTTCGTGGTTTTCCCAAATCAATCCCAGACAAAGAAGGAAAGTGAAAACAAAAACAAGCAGCTAAAGAACACCTAGATCTTTTAAAACAAACTGCAGCAATTTAGAAAATTGTTGAACATACCTTCCTCTGCTCTCTGTAAACCTCTCTCGCTACCTATTTTTCCCGCTCCAAAAAACTCCTTCTCAAAATCTTCTCAAGAAAATTATAATCCCAATGAGACAATTACTTAGTTTTAAAGCAAAGAAAATCTTACCCATCATTACTAAAACTGCCTTCATTACTCCTTGTTCGTGTGACCTTACTTTGATATGATTGCATTGAGGTACGCCTTACCATTAAGTCACTTCTCTTCTGACATAGCAAATCTTCACACATATTGGCAATAAATGGCAGATTTCAAATTATTAGGGAAAGAATATTCTTTCCTTCGGCATCCGTCTATCGTGTTCTAAAAGTCCACATCGTCACCATGTGTCAAGTCACATGCCTTCCAAGGAACCTATACATAAAACTCAGAGCCTTGCGAAATCATCACAATATAATATTAACATGACAAATCTTGAACCTTGAACCTTGAACCAACAAGGTTCAAGTTCACGGTTTAAAGAATACAAAATGTCGACAAGAACTCACAAAGCTTAAAATTGCACAGGAGGAAGGATACTCGAAACAATGCCTGTTGAACTTTGAACCTTGAACCAACAAGGTTCAAGTTCAAGTTCAAGGTTCAAGTTCAACGCAGTGTAACAAAATGAGGACTGAATGAAATGAACAAAAAAAATTAAGCAAGTTCTCGACCGATGGATTAGACAAGCATTACTATAGACAAGGACGCATATGGAATGAAAATTTTATATGGGGCCAACATAATAGAACATCGGTAGTTTAGTTTTGATATAGATAAGTTAGACCATTGTTAGCATAAGAGAGACTCCAAGAGAACAAACAACGAGGCTTCGCTAAAAAGAAAGTGTAAGAGCTTGACCTAACCCTAAGAGTACTACCTTTCTAAAACATATGATGCTATTAAATTTACAAGGTTATAGGACTGATCTTGATTGTGACTATAAGAATTACACACTTGATTTCTTTCATGGGTATGTACCCTTCCAAGCCTTTTGACAAGTGATGATCATCATATACTACCACTTCCATGCTTACAACAAACTTTAATTTATTTAGGTGATAGGCATTGTGTAACAACATGGGAACTCTCACATACCCACTATTATCATTCTCTGTGACATCATCTATGTTACTCTCCCTCTTTCTCTTCCTACCAGTTGTTTCCTTCTAAAAAGCATATTATAGGTAGCCTGACTCATCATTTTTCTTTGTTGACACTATTTTCCACATCTACTCTGCTCATTAAAAACACATTCGAGAAGAATATTTCTACAGGTTCCCTTGTTTGTCACGGTAATGCACCCATGGTTCAATTTCAGACCCTTGTTCCTCCTATTCAATATACACACACAAATCCATCAGTCAATTTTCTTAGGAGAGCATACATGATAAAAATAACAGAGGAAGTTGCAGAAAAGAAATAAATTCACTTACTTCTATAGAAGTGCAAACAAAGTTGCAGTGGGGTATGGAGAGAGGGAGGGAGAGAAGAAGAGAGAGAGGGATGGGGTATGGAGGAAGGGAGAAGTGGAGAGAGAGAGAGAGAGAGAGAGAGAGAGAGAGAGAGAGAGGGATGGGGTATGGAGGAAGGGAGAAGGGGAGAGCGGGAGAGGGAGAGAGAGAGAGAGGAGAGAGAGAGAGAGAGAGAGAGAGAGAGAGAGAGAGAGAGAGAGAGGCACCTTGTACGCACTTGAGAGGGGGAGACAATACACTTATATGTGTATATATATATACTTAATATATTATATATTATTATATACATATATATATAAATATTATATATTATATATAAAAATTATATATTATATATATACACATATTATATACACAATATCATATTATACACACACCCAAAATTTAAACAAATGTAGCATGTACATGTTGTTTATAGTAAACATAGTGCGTAGGCGCTGTTTATAGTTAAGATAAAGCGTACGCACTTCTTACACCATAAGTACCCCGTACACGCTTTTTATACCATAAGTGCCCCGTACACGCTTTTGACTGTTTAGGCTTGGAAATAGGCCTAGATGACAAAGCTACGGTTTGGAAGTTTGATTTCCCTCAATTTCCCTCCTTTTTGACGTGTTTTATTTTATCAACTTGGTTTCTCGACTTTGTCATCATCAGGTTTACACTTCATCAAGTGGGTATTTCTAAAATTGCCACAATATTTTCCCCCATCTTTTGAGATTTCTAACCATATAATTTTTAAAAATTTGAACAACACTAACATATTATAATTGAATTTCTTTTACTAGTGTCTCCATAGTTCTCACAAACATAGGTGCACTATTTTTTTAATAACTTTTGATATACTTATCTAAATTAACCAAAAAATAATATATTGTTGTAGTGCACTTGATTCTTTACAAAAAAAAAATTAAATTGTATTTCGATTTGTTTAGTGCAAATTATGCTTCGCGCATGAACAGGTACCTAATTTTCAGGATGTGCTCGATTGGAAAAATCATAAAAAACAAAATACTCAAAAACAAACTACAAAAAAATGCACATTTTCTAGTGCTCACTCTTAACTATCTTTCTTCCAAAGGATTTGTCAAAATACTAAATCTAACTATGAATTTTTTGATGCGCATGTCAGACACTATGTTATGTTTTTTAGAAAAAATCAAGGTCCGTTTTTTTTGCACGAAGGATTTGACCCTCTTAATCTTATCCAATTTTTAAAAAGTTTAGTAGTTTAGAAACTGATTCAGAGTACTACAATATTTGTTCTTTTATTATCTTCATATCTTGAGTGGATGACTTTCAAAGTTTGCCTCCAAGTTCAGGTTCACCTGATTTCAGAAAAAAGGTGTCCACTTATACCCCCCTTTTTGACCACCATCTTTGTGAACTTACCCGTAGGAGAAATAATATAATATTTCATAAGAGGTGGATGACCCACCTAATATGGAGTGTAATAGAAAGATAAGACCACAAAGGGTGGAATTTCTCCTACAAGCTACATCCCTATGTGCACCCTTTCCTAAGTGTCTTATATACAAACTACAATGAGGTGCATTATCCTAAGTTAACTTAAGTAAAGTGTAATTATATCCTATAAGAATAAATAATTACAGCAACAATTTTATACTTGGATTTTTTATTGTTTTATTATGATATGAAGACATGTACTCTATATGATGGTTATGATTCATGATTTATTATGCATGCTACTTTGATGATTTTGACTTATATGATCTATATGCAGTGATTATATGTATGATGCTTTGATGATCTATATATCCAGTGATTTCATGGATGATATGATGATGATCTATCCTTTCCTTTATATTTCATGATGTTTTATATGCCTTGATGATGATAATGATGATCTATATCAAATGATCCTATCTAGGACTTATATGATCTATATGATGATGATGATTTGAAATGATGCTATATAGGACTTTTATGATGATGAAAATGATTCTATCTATGAATTAGAGGATGATGATGATATGATTTGTATACATATGAAATGATTTTAAAATATAATGATCTATATGGAAAATGCTTAGAATGATGACATATGCAAATGTATGTTTATTTATATTCCTTGATCTATATGCATGTGATGATGAAATGATTTTCATGAAATGTATTTGATTTTGATTTTTTGAATGCAATATGATGATTATGGATGATAATTATTATAATGATTATATGATGAGATGTAAACAATGATAAAATAATAATATGGTTGATGAATCTAAATGCACAAATACAATTAAATGAACCTAATGGATGAATGATTCTAAATGAAACTAGATGCAAAAGATGATAATGATAAATGAATTTCATGCAGCTAATAATAATATGATCAATGCGAATGACACTTGTATTCAAACTAATGCAATCTAATTCAATTAAAATGAATGCAACTGATAAATGATGAATTATGAATGACATGATTATTATGATAACATGCAAACCTAAATGAAACGAACCTAGATAATTGAATGCAAACTAATGCAACTTATCATGACCAATGCAAATATTTGTGTTTGTCCAAATGTACCCAATATTTATTTTGACCGTTGATCTCGAATGAAATTCTTATGATACAACTAACAATGAATGCTTATAATGCAGATGATAATGAACTCATCTAAAATGATACTGCCATTCCTCACATGCTTTCTTGTAACAGTTCTTGATTTCATCATTGAGCTTTTAAATGTTGTAAGAAAAGTACAAGCAACTTGACTTAATGATTCAAGCTGACCTGAGTGTTTCTTACATGGATTTTGATATAGCAAGTTAATACAAGAAACTTGATATGATGAATCAAGTTGATCTAAGTATTTCTTATAGAACAAACAAGGATTATCCCTTTTCATGCATGACTTTGAACATCCTCCATGTTCTTTTTTCAATCATATCCTTAGACAAGTACATACCTTACTAAGAGATAAACCGCAAACAACAAGCAAAGAAAATAATCATGCCCCATCATAACTCCTCTAGTCATGGACATCATCGAGTTGTGTAGGGTACATGATTAGAAAAAAAAATCAAGATATAAACACTGAATCTTGTGTGTCATACATATGTTCTCATGGTCATAAACTGATATAATCATCTTGATGAATGATCATTGATAATCCTTCGTTACTTTCTAGTTGAATCTTCGCATTCTAAATTTCATGACCCAGTTGTTACAAATGTCTTGATCTTCGTTTCTTTTTTTGCTTGTCATCTGTTTCAAAAACCCTAGGTGTTTTTGGTTTTTCTAAGTTTTTGAATGTTTTTGGATTTTTCAAAGCTTTTAAAGATTCCCTTAGCAAAACGAGTTTAGAATTTTTCCCCCAGTGGAAAAAAACTTTATTATGGATGTACAAAGGATGATCCAAACTATGGTGGGATGCAAATGCAGATATGATTGATTCTGATAAAATCCAAGCCAGTGACTACACTAAGTATGTCAAAGTTTGATAACTGTTAATAAGTTGCATACTTTCTACTAATGCTCAGAGAAATGAATGTGAAAGATGAAATTGATATGTGAGGATAGATGGATGTGATAGGATAGATAGATGAATGTGGTAGGATGAGCAAAGAAATCTCATAGATGGAAGAACCCACTTTTAGATAGCGCCTGTTTACCAGGTTTTCACCATCTAAATTTATTGCATTTTTTTCCATATTTATTTTTTTGTAAAGCGGAAAAATCGAACCCTAGTCGTTCTCCCCTCCCCAACTCCAAGGAGAGAGAAGGGAGAGTCACTAGGGTTGATGGTTTTCACTTAGGAGAGACTTTACATTCAAAAGAGGGGTTGAAACCCACAAGATCCAATCCCACACAATGCAAGATTGGATTCTATATGAGTTTCAAGGGGTAAGATAGCAAGGATACCCTCTTTTGTAAAGAAATGTGGAAAGAATGATTGAACTAGGAATGCATGTAAAGTAGGAAAGATTCGCTTATAAATAGAGATAGGGATATGGTATGAAGCTGCGGACCTGGAATTAGTAGTAAAATGTCGAGACGGTGCTGTTCTGCAGATTTGAGCGAAAGTTGACGGGACGATGGCGCCCGGCGTGCACACAGTCCTCCGAAAAATTCGCGAAACGAAGGGGGATCTATTCGTCTCTGCACAAGGATTCCAGATCTTCAATTACAGCTGCGTACCTACAACCTACACATAGAAAAGAGAGGATGATTGGGGGGTTAGGGATGAGGGGTTTGCCTTTAGGTCAAACCCCGGTTTTGGAATTAACCAAGAAATGAGAATGCTGTAAATGTAAATGTTTGTAATGTAAACAAGTACTAATACCTTGTTGTAAGAATGTTTGTATTCTTACATGCGAAGGTGTAATGTATGTAGTATGTTGTATGTTGTATGTGATCTCCTCTTCAATGGTTGAATCCTTGTCTTGAATGCAACACCTAGCCTTGAATGGAGACTTAGAATGATCAATTGCTTGAAGGAATGCTTGAATGCTTGAATGTTTGAATGTCTTGAATAGATATGTTTCTCTCTTTTTCGACCTCCTCAAATGGGAGAGGAAATGTAGTTTATATACTTGTCAATTAGGGTTGAAAGACTGATTTTCCCGACCTTAGGCCGACCAGGAAATATTATTTTCCAATTTGCAAACTTAAAGACCCGAAGCCCCAAAAGAGACCGGGCCCAAAATAGGGCCAGGGACCAGGGCACTGGGCGCCATGGTCCTGGGGGACTAGGTCACTGGGTGCCCTAGTCCTGAAGGACCAGGGCGCTGGGCGCCATGGTCCCACCTCCAGGGGCAGCAGGGTGCAAGGAGGATCAGGCCAGGGTGCTGAAAAATGCAGTTTTTGGTGTCATGAACAAGTTTCGGGGTCTCCATTCAGGTTCCGTGTTGCATCGCCATCGTGAAGACCCAAATACGGTCGAAATTGCAAGTGTCACAATTTTAGGACGCTACATTTAGCCCCCACTTTAGCGGGAGTATAAGCGTACGCCAATACTTCCGGTAAAGTACAAGGAAACAACATTGAAAAACTTTCACCACGTCAAGGAGGCAAGATACACCAAGCCCCCAATGGACTAAGAATCTTACGACTTTGATTGACAAAGTAAAAGGGAAGATCATGAGGGAGAACCATGACTGTCAGTAGTAAGGTTCCCTTACTATGAGTCATGCAAGAAAGATATCAAAAATTTTCAAGGCAAAGCTAAATTTGCCAAGAAATTTTCAAGTATCTTGAAAGGATATGAACGGGATGTATGCCCCCCTACATTAAAGTGATCACACACGCCTCACCGGGGGTGATTGCTTTAAGGTAGTGATACATATAAGAAATGAGAAAGGAGCACGTTATCACAAGGATTTAGCCCCCAAGTGTGAGATAAGCCCAAGGATAATAGACACAAAACACAAAGCACAAGGTGACTTCGCTTTCCTCGGGGTCAGTATGTTGTATGATAATTCATGTATATCATATGTATGTATGCATAATTGTTCTTCATTCCCCAATCAAGGAAGGTCACCTAGAAGAAGGGAACACATGTGTCTTTTGAGTCAACATGAGAGAGACCAAAAGAGATCTCAATGTTTTGCATCGTCCTCAAGTACACCACACTAAGGACAACAAATAGAAGAATGAGAATAACACATAGGAGAAGTGACAAAAGAGAGGAGGAGAGAGTCTCCTATGCTAATGAACTAGTCTAGCACGTCATCTACCCCCCAATCTTGCTGATCAATATTTCGGGAAGGTAGGAAACACGCTAGAGGAGGAACATCCAACACAGCAGATGGAGCTATCACAAGATCCAAACAAGGGCTATGTTCATGTTCCAAGCCACGTTGTTCTTGTCTAGGAGCTAGGATAAGTGCTTTAGAAAATTCGTTAGATAAATGGTTATCAATATCAACAAATTCATATTCACTATCAGAAGCAAGAGAAGTAACATTTTCATCATGAATAACATTTTCATCTATATCATCATCAAGATTTATAAAAATAGGATCTTTAACTCGCACAGGATCAAGACCATCATGCATCTTATGTTTAGGAGATTTCAGCTCAATCGTCAGCTGAGGAGAAAATGGAATAATATTGGCTGAAGGTGTTTTGGGGGATTGCAAAGTTTGAGAAGCAGCTGCCTGAACTCTAAGATGATGCTTTCGTCGGCGTTCACATGCAGAACGATTTCGTCTAGTCTTAGTAGGGAGTTGAGAAGATTGAGGAGGAGGAATGTTCTCATCCTTATCACTTGGGTGTTTAGGTTGTGGTCTCTTAGGTTGAATAATAGGAGAAGAGGAAGGTCTCTTCTCTCCATAAGAGGAAGGAGGAGGAACTGCTCCATACAAAGGAGGAATATTCGGTTTAGGAAGGAGACCAAGTCCATCATGATGAGGAGGGATAGGTCTACTTTTAGGAAGTTTATTAGATATAGGCATAGTCACATCCATAGGGATGGGTTGGAAATCTTCTTGAGGAAAGACATTAGTTTTATCTTTCAAAGGAAGAACTTCCTTCTCAAGAATGATAGGAATATCAAGCTTAGGTGTTCTAGGTTCGCTTAGAGATAGGATCATGTCTTTTTTCCACTTTTGATAAGATTTAAAAAGATGATCACTTCGCGGAGGAAGAGATTGGAATTGTTTAGGCCAAAAATAATCAATAGGAACGCTAGAAGTTCTTTCAGCTGGTTTAAAGAGACTATGATTGACAGTAACAATTTCACCATTATGGGGAAATTTCAAACACTTGTGAATAGGAGAAGCAATAGCTTTCATGGAAGATAGCCAAGGATAGCCTAGCTTCACACAAAATTGTTCAGATGATGGAATAATAGCAAAGTCCACATCAAGGGATTTGTTATGGACCTCAATAGGTAATGTAATAGAACCAATTGCAGGAGAAGAAAATGCATCAAATAGTTTCACAACCACATTTGTTTCATCATAGATCACTTGATTCAATTGCAAAGTAAAAAGAAATTCTTCAGTAATGATATTAACCATACAAGAAGGATCAATAAGCACTCCACGGCAAGGTGTATTCTTGACTTTTGCAACTATATATAAAGGACCATCAGGTGCCCTAATAATTTCACTAGAATCAAAGGTGATGGAAGGTTCTTTAGGGATTTTCTGCTGCTCTACAAAGTTAATCACATTTGGAGTCATGGACACAAGATCATCAGGTGAGACAGAGGAATCAGTAGTATCAATCGCATTAGAGGTATGAGAAGGTAATGGATCAGTAAAAATCTGAAGATTTTGGTTAGGAGGAGCTACAGATGTGTTGCCTTTATCATTCACTCCAGAAACAGAGATAGTATTATTATCAATCAAATCTTGAATTTTACCCTTTAAAGCGAAACATTTTTCAGTATCATGCCCAGGATGACGATGAAATTGACAAAAAGATTTATTATCAAAATAGGGTGAATTAATCTTTGCAGGATCTATTTTCCTTATAGGAGGAAGAGTAAGCACATTTTGTTCCAATAACTTATTCATAATACTATGCAATGATTCATTCAAAGGAGTGAACTTTCATTCTTTCTTGAAAAACTTAGAAATAGGGGGCACACCTGATGCCGCATTCACATTGTTGTTGATGATGTGTTCATTGAATTTAATGGACTCTCTATTCGGTTTAAACTTCCCAAATGGTTGTTGACTACTATCACCCTTATCACTCGGAGCCATAGGATTTGCTTGTTCCATTTGGCTCACAATCAGTTGATAATTGTGAAGAGTTGCGCACAACTGTTGGAAAGAAGTAAACTCAGAAAACAGCAGTTTTTCTCTAATATCTTTTTGTAAATTAAAAATAAAGATTCTTTGAATATCATTGTCAGGCACTGGAAAAGAAATTTGAGCATACAAATGGTTATATCTACCAATGAAATCAGTCACTTTTTCTTTAACACCTTGTTTACAATGCATTAAATCAATCAAAGTAACTTTAGGACTTATATTGTTTTGAAATTGTTGAATGAAAGCATTTGCAAGTTGTTCGAAAGAAGTAATAGAATAAGAAGGCAACGAGCAATACCATTGTAGGGCTTTATCTCTTAATGTTCTAGTAAACAGTTTTGCAAGCAACCTTTGGTCATAAGCAAAATCAGTGCATATTGTTTGAAAGGTCTTAACATGTGTTAGAGGATCACCCTTACCATTATAAAGCTCCAAATGTGGAATTTCAACATGTTTAAGGGGAATAGCTCAGACAATGTCAAGAGAAAATGGGCTCGCAACATCAAATGTGGGAACACTAAACTTAGATTGATTCATAGAGGCAATTTGTTGCTGTAAAGAAGAGACAGTTTGTGCAAGATTGTTAATGGTCGCTTCAGTCAAAGAGTTCATATTAGACGTGTTAGATTGTGATGGAGGTGTTATGTTATTGAAAGAAGGTAGAGAGTAAGGTGGTGGGACACTATGATAGTTAGTCATAGGAGATGATTGGAAAGGAGGAACACTACAAGGAGGAATGGAATGGTTAAATGAATTGCCCCCTTGTGTCATGTTCATTTGCAGAGATATAATAGGAACACTCATTGAAGGAATGAATGAAGAAGTTGGATTGAATGAAGGAAGAGGGTTGATTGAAGAAGAAGGATTGCCCCCATGACTAGTGATCATAGGAGGAATGTCTTGTATTGAAGTAGTCATTATGTTTGATGTAAAAGTAGGTATACTAGCAATAGGAGTTGTCAAAGGAATAGAATGATTAACTTGAGTAGGAGGTTGTGTATAACCCAAAGTTTCGGCACAACTTTTCATCGGCATCACATTAGAATCCACAATGTGTGCAATACCACGCAAAATATCAATTCCATTCTTATCACTTTGAACCATACGTTTTAGACCCTCAATTAATGAAAGAGCTTCACTATCAGGGTATTCTTAAGACATCCATTGTCGAAAATCATCAAATTGGTTATCCAATTTTGAAAGTTGTTCTACAGAAACCTCATGGAGAGCTTCTTCATCATTAAGAGGATTAGAGGAATTACCCATATCCTCATTAAAAAGGCCATTCAAATTAGGTTCCATCTCCTCGATAATTACACCTTGGAAAGACTTAATTCTAAGGCTTCATCTAACGGGAATAGTGTAAGTAGGGCTTATTGTTGTAAGACTCATGCACTAAAGAGAGAGAGAAGGTTTTGAATTTTAGAGATAGCAAATTTCAATAAAACCAGCCAATCTCCTAGATTTAAGCTGTTAAATGCAATCAGGACAATCTCCCGAAATTTCAAAAAAAATGTCCGGGACCGTGGCGAATGGAGTGCACACGGTCCTCGCAACTTTTTTCGAAATTTTCAGGGATGAAAGTTATGATGATTTTAAAGCTAATCTGAAAAAATTGAGTGATTTTACGATCTGTAGATAGGCCAAATTAAAGATGCAATCTCAAAATTGAACCCTACCAAGATTGTTGAAAAATGTAAAATTTGAATTTTGAAAAAGAGAGGGAAACTAAAATTTTGAATTTTATGATTTTAATGCTAAAAGCAATGCAAGTTTTGAAATTTAAAAGTTGACTCAATTTCATGCAAAATTCGAATTTGAAAGTGGAAATCAAAGTTGTTGCAATTAAACACTTAATTTCAAAAGTCACAAATTGCAAAAATTTGAATAAAACACTGAAATTTCGAATGAATGCTAACACACTTTTCAGATTTAGGACAGTAAGAAACACAATTTTGATACAAATTTCAATTTCAACAATTTTTGAATGATTAGAAGCCTCAATCCAAGCAATCGCTAGACCAACTTTGATTTTAATTTTGAAGGTGTTAAAATTGATAAAATCAGCCAAAATTCTGGATTTTAGCAGAAAAATACAGTAAGATCTAGCTCCCGAAATTTCAGAAAAAATGTCGGGGACGATGGCGCTCGGGGTGCACACGGTCCTCGCAACTTTTTTCCAAATTTTCAGGGATGAAAGATATTGTGATTTTATTGCAGAATCTAAAGTTACAGCCGATTTGGAGGTGTTTTGATCAGTGAAATTATCAGTCAAAGGTTGAATCAAGAAGGTTTTAAAAATTAGGGTTTTGACATTTAACCACTTAATTTTCAGAATTAAAGCACAAATATGAATTGACAATTTGCAATAGAAGGGTAGATCTGAAACAAGCATTAACAATTAAACATTTCACAAGTTTAATTACTAAAAAGAAAATTTTAGGGTTTTTATACAATCAACCTCTAAAATTTGCAAAAGATCAAACATGGAAATATAATTAGGAAAGCAAAATTTTTAGATCTAACCATGAATAATCAAAATGAGGATGTTCACGTCAGGTTCACCAAAATGTAAAGCGGAAAAATCGAACCCTAGTCGTTCTCCCCTCCCCAACTCCAAGGAGAGAGAAGGGAGAGTCACTAGGGTTGATGGTTTTCACTTAGGAGAGACTTTACATTCAAAAGAGGGGTTGAAACCCACAAGATCCAATCCCACACAATGCAAGATTGGATTCTATATGAGTTTCAAGGGGTAAGATAGCAAGGATACCCTCTTTTGTAAAGAAATGTGGAAAGAATGATTGAACTAGGAATGCATGTAAAGTAGGAAAGATTCGCTTATAAACAGAGATAGGGATATGGTATGAAGCTGCGGACCTGGAATTAGCAGTAAAATGTCGAGACAGTGCTGTTCTGCAAATTTGAGTGAAAGTTGACAGGACGATGGCGCCCGGCGTGCACACGGTCCTCCGAAAAATCCGCGAAACGAAGGGGGATCTGTTCGTCTCTGCACAAGGATTCCAGATCTTCAATTACAGCCGCGTACCTGCAACCTACACACAGAAAAGAGAGGACGATTGGGGGGTTAGGGATGAGGGGTTTGCCTTTAGGTCAAACCCCGGTTTTGGAATTAACCAAGAAATGAGAATGCTGTAAATGTAAATGTTTGTAATGTAAACAAGTACTGATACCTTGTTGTAAGAATGTTTGTATTCTTACATGCAAAGGTGTAATGTATGTAGTATGTTGTATGTTGTATGTGATCTCCTCTTCAATGGTTGAATCCTTGTCTTGAATGCAACATCTAGCCTTGAATGGAGACTTAGAATGATCAATTGCTTGAAGGAATGCTTGAATGTTTGAATGTTTGAATGTCTTGAATAGATATGTTTCTCTCTTTTTTGACCTCCTCAAATGGGAGAGGAAATGTAGTTTATATACTTGTCAATTAGGGTTGAAAGACTGATTTTCCCGACCTTAGGCCGACCAGGAAATATTATTTTCCAATTTGCAAACTTAAAGACTCGAAGCCCCAAAAGAGACTGGGCCCAAAATAGGGCCAGGGACCAGGGCGCTGGGCGCCATGGTCCCACCTCTAGGGGCAGCAGGGTGCAAGGAGGATCAAGCCAGGGTGCTGAAAAATGCAGTTTTTGGTGTCATGAACAAGTTTCGGGGTCTCCATTCAGGTTCCGTGTTGCATCGCCATCGTGAAGACCCAAATGCGGTCGAAATTGCAAGTGTCGCAATTTTAGGACGCTACATTTTTTAATAACTTTTTTTCATTGTTTTTATACTGTTTTTGCATTTTTCTCATTTTTCTTTTTAGGGATTTTTACTACTTTTCTGATTTTTAGGCTTTTTTTTCTTTTTCACTATTTTTGTGCTTTTTCTCTTTTTGCTGATACTTTTTAAGGATAGAATTTCTTTAGATGTGTAGTATTGATAGGCTCATCAAACCAATCTCCTTCTAGTGTAGATAATTTGTATGCTCTTGAACCATATGTTGCTACCACGATAAAGGGACCTAACCAATTTGGCTCAAATTTACCTTTCTTTTCTCAATCTTGCTAATTTCATGGATTTTCTCTTAGAACTAGATCTCCAATATGAAAAATGCATGGCTTAAATCTGTGGTTATAACTTCTCACCATCCTTTGTTGATATGCTTTAAAATTATCTGAAGCATTTTGGCGATGTCCTAAATCGGCTCAAATTCTTGAAGCCTAGAGACTCATTGTTCTTACTCGTAGAGAAGGTATCTCTACTTCTACTGGTAATATGGCTTCTAATCCATAGACTAAGAAATATGGAGTTGCGGCCGTTGGTGTGCGAAAGCTGGTTCGATATACCCATAAAGAAGGATTTAGCTGAATATGTCATTCTATACCAACTTCATTAACTATTTTCTTTAGGATCTTTAGGATTGTTGTGTTTGATGCCTCAACTTGACCATTTCCCTATGGGTAATATGGTGTAGAAAACCTATGTTGGATATGGAATCACTCACATAGTTACTTCATGTCTTGATTCTTAAATGGCCTCCCATTATTAGTGATTATGGTCATAGGGACTCCATAGAAACAGATTATATAATTTAGGATGAATGGTGATATTTGCTTCCCTGTCACCTTTGTCAAAGGTATTGCTTAAATCCATTTAGTGAAACACTTAATAGCAGTCAAAATGAACTTATGTCCATTAGAAGACGAAGGATTTATCTTACCCACTAGGTCAAGACCCCATTAAGAAAATGGCCATGATCCTTCCATAGGATGTATTTCATGTGCTGGTGCATGGATGAGTTTCCCATGGATCTGACATTGTTTGTATTTCTTGGCATATGTAAATGAATCTCTCTTAGTAGTAGGCCAATAGTAACCCAATCGAATGAGTTTCTTAGCTAGTGTTAAACCACTTGAGCGCATGCCACAAATACCTGCATGAAATTTGTTAAGAACTTTCTTAGATTCCTCTTGTTCAAGACATCTCAGTAAAGTGTTATCTAGACCTCGTCTATATAAGGTATCAACAATGATAGTATAGCGGGATGACTAATGGATAAAGTTTCTCTTCTAATTAAGGGATAGGTCAAGAGGAAGGATTTTGTCTTTCAAGTATTGATAAGTTTGTCTATATAAGGATTGACCAGTTTCAGATATATGACAAATCATATGGGTGTTCTGGGATTCAATAGTAGGATTCAAGATATCTTCCACTAGGAATTTGTAATGTTGTTGATTCTCTTAGTTCTGTAAAACAGATGTTATTGTATTCATTGCATCAGCTGCTTTGTTCTCATTTCTTGGGATCTGAGTAAATGATATTTCTTCAAAGTGATCTTCAAATTATTCAACCAGTTGTTTATAAGCCATAAATTTGTCATCTTTGGGTTGATAATCATCATTTATTTGGTTGATTATGAGTTGTGAATCTCCATAAACATGCAATTATTTGATATTCCATTCAATGGCTATTTTTATCCCAATAACCAATGCCTCATACTCTGTAGTGTTGTTTGTGCATGGAAATCGCAATCTATATGATTTTGGAATTGTGTGACCTTGAGGTGTGATGAACAAAATTCTAGCACCTGATCCATTTTGTGTATAGGAGCCATCAGTGTACAACTTCCAAAAATTTGTTCTAACTGTCAGAATGTCTACATCAGGAAATTCAATGTGCAATGGTCTCTTGTCTTGCAGGGGTACTTTAGCCAATTGATCAGCAATGACTTGTCCTTTGATAGATTTCTGATCAATATATTCTATATCAAACTCACTTAATATAAAGACCTATTTAGCCAATCTGCCTGTCAAAGTTGGCTTTCTTAACAAATACTTCAGTGGATCTATTTTTGCTATCAATTTCACATAATGAGTCAGCATATAGTGTTGCAATTTTTGAGTTGCAAATACAACTCCTAGGCATGTCTTCTCAATTGATGTGTAGTTCAACCCATAGCCTACAAGTGTTCTACTGATGTAATACACTATTCTTTCTTTTCCTAGTGATACATTTGTTGCTGAGATATAAAGCAACAATGTTTTGCCTTTGATTGGTGATAACAGTACAAGAGGATTCACCAGATATTCCTTAATTTTCATAAAAGCTTCCTCACATTTCTGATCCCATTTTAATGGGACATTTTTGTGTAAGAGGTGAGTGAAGGGATGACATATATCTGCTAACTGAGAAATGAATCTTTTGATTGATTGCAATCTCCCTTGTAGAGAACGCAATTGACTTATATTCTTAGGTGACTCCATCTCCATGATAGCTTTAACTTTTTCAGGATCCACTTCAATTCCACGAGCCAATATAATGTACCTAAGAAGTTTTCTAGAGGTAACTCCAAATGCACATTTCTTTGGGTTCAATCCTAACTGATATTGTTCAAGCCTATCAAAAATCTTACCTAAGATGTTCAAATATTATTTTCTTGTATGAGATTTTGCAAGTATGTCATCTACATAATCCTCCATTATTTTGTGCATCATGTCATGAAAAATTATTGTGATGGCCCTCTGATAAGTTGCTCGTACATTTTTTAGCTTGAATGGCATGACATTCCAACAATAGGTACCCCATGCACAAATGAATGCTGTATTTTCTTGATCTTCAGTGGCAATTCTTATTTGATTGTATCTCAAGAATCCCTCCATTAGGAAAACATCTCATGACCTACTGATAAGTCTACGATTATATCAATGTTGGGTAGTGAGAAATCATCTTTGGGACATTCTTTGTTCAAATCTTTGAATTTAGTGCAGACTCTTATGCTTTTATCTAGCTATGACATTGGAACAATGCTTGAGACCTATTCTGGATAGGCGACAGGTCTTATAAAACCCACATCCAATAGCTTCTTTAGCTTTGCCTTGAAAAGAAGAGTGATGTGTGGATGCATCTTCCTTAGCTTTTCCTTAACTGGTTTTTCTTTTGGATCCACATTGAGATGGTGCATTATAAGATCTGGATCAAGTCCTGGCATGTCTACATAGGACCAAGAATAAATTATCTATCTTTTTTTGAATAATTCTATGTAGTCTTTCTTTTCTTCATCTGACAATGATGCAATAGGATGAAGGACCTTAGGATCCTTTGGTGTGCTAATATTTATTGCTTATGCTAGCTCTACCAATATAGCAAATCTCTCCTGAAAAAATATGTAGGGAGGGTGTCAAAATTTCCATCTTTTGGTGCCTCAAGGAGGTTTTCACCATCAGATACGTCCTTTATTTTTCCTCTTGATTGATCTAGTGTTGCCATGAAATGGTTTTCAGCACTATGTCTTTTTCCTTGTTTTAGTTTAATTTTGCGACTGGAAAGTTTCACACTCTCCTGGCTGCAAGAAGTGTTACTTGATTCTCTGATGGAAAATATATTAGATGTGATTGGTTCAATGATATTAAGATATACAACTAAGTCATGATCACTGGAGAAGACACCCAATTCAGGGTTTTCTAGGTTATCCCAATCAATCAGTTTTGTATGAAGCAGGGGTAGGTCATAGTCATCGTCATCATTGGGTATTTCAAGGTTCATGACGTAATAGTCATAGTTTGGTGTAGAATAGTTAATGTCATAGATAGAAGTCTCTTGAGGATAATCTCTCCCAAGTGCTCTCCAATTAGCTCTAACAAAGTCAAGATTGGTATTTTGTGATTCCCTCTCAAGTGACTCATCATCTCATGTATTTTTCTCAAACAAATAAATTATATCAACAAATACATCTTTGATACTGTAGGTTCCTTCTAGATTAATTTCAATAGATTCGTTTGTGGCTTGAATTTGACATACTTGTGCACATGGCATAGAGTATTATTTTTCTATCTTCTGTCTTTTCTCAAACTCATCTTCTTCTGGACTAATAGTCATTCCTGCTTGAATTTATATTAGTTCTTCCATACCTTGGTATCTCTTGCTCAGTGTTTGATATAGATTTGATATTCTATTGAGTGACTATTTGTGTTTCCTGTGATGTCACTTCTTGATCGTTCTCATTCTCTTTCTTTTTTTGTCTTGCATATGCCTCTTTCCTCTGAATTTTGATTTCTTCTTGTCTTCTTTCCATCTTTATTCTCTATTTTGTGAAAAGTGTGTCTTCACCTGTAACAACAGCTTGTTCCTCGTCATTTTCTTCACTTGATACACTGGATGATGGGTCTGGACCCCATTCATATTTGTTTGAATCGGTTTCTTTATCATTGTCAAGCATCACACCACTATACCTGACATGAATGTTTTTTAGTAAGGAAAAACAAGTTTTCATGGGCCCCTTAAACCCATTACAACATAAGATCAAAAGATAGTCATTAAAGTACTACAAAAAAGCAAGAGACAACAAACATAGAAAAGACAGTTGACCAGCAAACAAAAGGCTAGCAATAGAAAGACAACAAACAAGACCAACAAAGAAAAGCCAAGGCTAGGTAAAGTTCTTAAGCAACTCGACAGCTTCCATCTCTGGTTGCTCCATGTTCTTAGCATCCACTTAATTTCCTCAATCTCCCTGCTTTGGCTTTTCTTTTTTTTGGTGCTCACTCGAGTTCTTCTACCATGACTGGTCTCCTTGTCTTCAGGGGTGTCTTCCTTCACCTTAGTGATGTCCCTAGAGGCCTTTTCCCCTTGATCACTATCAAGCTTGATGATAAGAACCTTCATGCTTGTAGGGGCAGCCTTTAAGATCTTATGACTCTGCTTCCCAGTCTTCTTGAGCATATTATCAACCGCTTCCATCAATTTTTCAGTAGCCTCAGCTCTGTTCTCTAGGATTTTGAAGCTATTATGTTGGGCATTAATGATCTCCTCAGCATTACTCATTTCTTTGGTAAGTTCACTTAAACAATTAGGGAGGGAGCTAAATTTACTAGTGTCGATAGCTTCTAAAGTCTCAATTTTTCTAGGTTCCTAGGTTTGCTTATCTTTTATGATTTTTATTTCCTTTTGAACCCAGAGGAAAACCTTGTTGAATCTATTTGTTCCATTTTTGAAACAAAGGTCAATATCTAGATGGGATCCATCCTGGGCCTTGTCTCCTGCAGGATCCAAATTAACCTCCAAACCCACCTCCTTCAAATCGGCACTCTTAACTTCCTTCATGGAGGTGTCCTCCCCAGCTAGGCCCTTATCCTCAGAGCCAATCAAGAAGGGAGAATAGTTCTTACCTTCCACATCCTCATTTCTCAGAGTTTTCCTTTTATGCTTCTGGCTAGAGATAAATTGGACCTCCTCGCTATCAGTCTCCATATCATATTTAGTCTCGTCTTCCTCCTCATACCATCTTTCATCATCATGCCCCTTCTTCTTCCTTCTAGCCAACCCCTTACTGTGATCCTCTTGCCCTATTTTTCTTCTTCGCCTGCTCGACTGAGCGATATGGGGGTCGTCTTCAAAATCAACTTCAGTGTCGTAACCTTCACCATCATCATCATCTGAGTCTTTTAATTCCTTGTCTGACTTAGAAACCTCTACAATGTTTAGATGAACCATGGTATTCTTGATGTGATTGTACAAAACCACCATCAGACCCTCATGCATAGCAGGATTGGTTTTGAGGTTGGAGATAGCGTCCTTTATCCCAACATTTAGGGCACAAAACAAATAATATGGGATGGAAATTTTCTCCTTATACCGGAAATGGTTGAGAATAACAAAATGATATTTTTAAACCCTAGTAAATCTCCCATCTAAACTGATAAATTCCATAAATAGAAAGCAAAACCCATTGCCATATCAACTTAATTACCTTAGGGGAGTAGTAAGTGTGACTTCCCTTCACCAGCCTGGCTTTCTCCTCCTCGTCCTTAGGGAATTTTTTCACTGCAACATCTGATAGCTTCCTATCCCTATGGAACTTGATACCATCCATCGGTAGACCTGTAGCCTCAGTGATCATGGTCTCATTCACCTTGACCTTTCTACTACCAATGGTCAAGGTGCCCTTATTCCATCCCTTTTTGAAAATCCTTGTAATTTCTAGCCATTTCTCTTGCATTTTCTTCATAAAATCAGTCATTTTAGCTCTTGCAACACATCCCAGACTTGAGGACGGTCCCACCATTTATCAATTTTGGTTGCCTCTGTTCTTTTGCAATTTCCTCCCATTTTCTTAAAGATTTATGTCAATTGTGAATTCTAGGAAATACCACTCTTCGTTGTGGACTTTCTAATTAGCAAGGAAGAAACCACTAGAAGCCAATGGATATTTCTGAAGCTTCCACTCCAAAAGGAAAAAAGCACCCACAAAGCATGCGAGGTGATCCAACAATTATTAACGTACCTCCTTCTCGGCTACATACAAAACCATTTCATGATGCCACGACCTCCTCTATCATCTCAAGAAATGATTTCAAATCTGGCCTTGCTTACCATGATATCTTTCATAATTTAAAATGTCACATGCCACTCGAGGGAGCTCCCCCTCACTATTCCAAATCTTGATTTGCCCGCTCCATACTACCTCATTGGTGGCCCAGTCAGCACTCCTATTGGCCTCTCTATAATTATGAGAAATGTAGCACTGATCAAACCCCTCCAGCATCTCCCTGACCAAATCAATGATATTTTTAATCATCCACGATGGTTGGTGTTTACCAAGGACGCAATTGATAATGTTTTTAGAATACCTCTCTAGCCATAACAATTTGACAACTAGATTGTGTGCTAATTTGATAGCTTGGAGGGCACCCATAGTTTCAACCAGATGATTAGTCTGGTTCCTCAAGGGAAAGGCAACAACCCCAATGCAAAATCTAGCACCATTCCGGATAACTCCCCCACAGCCAGCAAGCCCTGGGTTCCCTTTAGCAGCCCTATCGAAGTTAACCTTAAACTAGTCATTAGGAGGAAATAACCAGCTACACATACTTCTTTTGAGTTGGTTGGAATTGATGTCCATGTAGGCTGGGATGTTCCAGCTTTTGAGAACATCAAAATCCTCCTTACTATTGCAGTAATGATCTCCCCTAGCCATCACATTCTCAACAAAATTATATTTTATCTTGGCCCAAACCACCTCAGAGGGGTTAAAATCATTCCTGAAGATTTTTTTATTCCCCTCTTTCCAGATACCCCAAAGGATATGTAGAAAGGAAAAATTCCATAAATTTCTTATGGTTGGATTGTTTTTATTGCAGTGCTAACTCCTAAAACAATCTTGAATCTCCTCTGGGAGCACCCAATTCAAACCCTAATGCTGAAAAACATAGCCTGGATAGGTTGGACATAAGGATAGTGTATAAAAATTTGGTTCACAGATTCCTCATCATTGAGACAAAGATAGCATCTGTTGGGGATGTAGAAACCCCTCTTTCTCAAGTTATATGTGGTTAGTATCTTATTTTGCAAAAGAATCCATAAAAAATATTAATTTTAGGGGTCAAACCTAGATGCCAGGCCTTAGCCCAACAAGGGCTAGGGTCTTGAGACTAAGCCAACATAAGAACATCAAACACCATAGAATAAATCCCTAAAGAGGTACCGCTCCACACGAGGTGGTCCTCCCTTCTAGGATTTAAAATTGCATGGTTGATCACTAATTTTACCTGCTTTAGGTTGGGATCAATAGAGCTGAGGTCCACCCACTTTTGATCTCTCCAGTAGTCAGCAACTTTAACACCGAATTGCTCCTTGCATGTTTGGGTGATTACCTGAGAAACACAATTATTATTGAGAGGAGCTCCTCCAATCCAAGCATCATGCCAGAAATTCACCTTCCTACCATTACCTATGGCCCAAATGTAGCCTAACTTACAATACCTTTAGCATGGATAACATTGTTCCAAATAGTAGAGCCACTCGGTATCTCATCAGAGGCAAGGAAATCTTCCATGGTAGGGACCACACATAAGTATTTAGCCTTCCACTCTCCATTTCCCTGCTAGATTCTCCAAATTTGTTTGGCCGTAAGGGTCTTGTTCAAGGTTCCAATATTTCTTAATCCCAGACCCCCCACCTTTTTGGTTTTGCAGACATTCTCCCAAGCAATGAGGGAAACTCTCCTCTTCTCCTCAACCCCGGACCGAAGGAAAGCTTTCTAAATTTTCTCAATAACATTTGAAAATTTTCCAAGAATTTTGAATAGGCTTAAAGCATAAACCAGAAGACTCTGGAGAGAAGATTTTAAAAGCTGGATTTTACTAGATTGACTAAGAAGGGTCCCTTTCCAACTAGCCAACTTTCTACTGAATCTATCAACAAGACTGTTCCAAAACAAATCTGTAGGTTTTGTGCCCAAAGGAAGACCCAAGCAAATAGAAGGGGCCTTTCCAATTTGGCAACCAAAGATCCAAGCCATCCTGTTATGTCTATCCTCTAGGGTGTTGAAGAAGAAAACAGACCTTTTCTCCCAATTAATCATTTGACCCAAAGTAGAACTATAAATTTTGTGAAGGTTCTTCATAGTGGAAGCTTCTTTGATCGATGAAATGCCCATTAAGATGGTATCATCAACAAATTGCTGGTGGGAACAGGATTTGAAACCAAAAGAGGGAGAGACTCCCAGTAGAAGACCCTGAGAAATAAATTTGCTAATAAATCTACCCAGACATTCAACCAGAATAATGAAGAGAATGGGGGAGATGGGATCCCCCTACCTGATGCCCCTAGAAGTTATAAAGAAGGGGGAAGACACACCATTCACAATGACAGAGAAAGAAGGAGTCGATATAAGTTGGTCAATCAACTGAATAAACCTATCACAAAAGCCAAAATCACCAAGCACCTTACCCAAGAAGCCCTAGTCCACACGATCATAGGATTTAGACAAGTCCAACTTCATCAGGAATCCTTGTTTCTTTGATTCCACCAGTGAGTGTATGTTTTCACGAATAGTAATGATAGAGTCAAGGATTTGTCTACTAGGAACAAAGCCACTATGTTGGGGTGATATGATAGATGGGAGAATCATTGGCAGTCTTCCAGTAACCACCTTCGAGATAATTTAATAGAAAAAATTGCATAAGCTTATCAGATGAAACTGATCCATCGATTTGGGAATCAAATCGAAAAAAGTAGCATTGAGTTATTTTAATATACTCCTAGACCCAAACAATTCTTGCACTCCTTTAACCACATCACATTTGAGAATGTTCCAAAAGGTTTGAAAGAAGAACAGCGGGAACCCATCCAAACCCAGAGCTTTATTGCCATTAAAGGAGAAAAATGTTTTCTTAACTTCCTCCTCAGAGGGAATGGCCACCAAAGCCTTATTCTGAACATCATTAATGATGGAAGGAATGGTCTCTAAGAGGGCCCTCTGAGAAAGATCATCCAGACCACAATCCGCTAAGAGAAGAGATTTGAAAAAATTCCTGGCTTCATTCTCAATCTCATCGCCCTTCCTTTTTTCAATTCCACCAATTCTCAACTTTGAGATCCAATTAGCAGCCTTATGTTTCATAGCAATCATATGGAAGAACCTAGTATTTTTGTCCCTAGCTTTAAGCCAAAGAGTTCTGGACCATTGTTTCCAAAACTCTTCTTCTCTTCTGATAATCTTATGACACTTAACAAGCACTTCATTTTCCTCCTTGATAAACACTTTATTATATCCACTAGTTTGGATTTTATCCTGTATTTCCTTTAGCTCAAGTTGGGTTTTGGACTTGGCAACAAAAAGATCCCCAAAAACTTCCTTGTTCCATTTCTTTATATTATCTTTCACATGCCTTAGTTTTTTCGCCATTCTATACATCGTGGTTGTAGACGTATAAAAATGACCACTTTTCTAAATGAATATTTAATGTTCATTTTATTCTTGTTCCTCTATTTAATTAAATTCAGTTTAATTAAATCATCCACATTCATCTATTTGATTAAATAAGTTATTTAATTAAATTCACCTGGACCTTTCATATCATTTAATTGAATAATCACTTTATTTAATTAAAATCTCCTTTCTACTCTTTTTAATTAAATTTACATTTAATTAAATGGTTCACTTCAAATAAATAATTCTAATTTATTTAAATCCTCCACTTGCATCTATTTTGTTGAAATAAAGCAATTTATTTTAAATGAAATTACCCTCCATCCACTTGCATTCTCCTACATCTCCCACTTGCATTCTCCTACATCTCCCACTTGCCTCCCTAAACCCCCTTCTAGATTCTTCTAATCACTTCTAATTTAGCCTAATCCATCTCCTAAACATTGTCACATCCCTAAACAAAGGGAAGTCACTTCTCAAACCTTTAAAGTCTTCAATAACCATTAAAGGCTTTATGTCCTCAATAAGTTAACCATTTAAGCCTCTTACATAACCATTAATGGTTAACTCAACCTTCTTACATGGTTAGAGACTTTTGCATAACTCAACCCTCATTTAACCCAGGGGTCTTAGCAAACATTCATTGCTTTGACCATGGTTATTCCTTTAAACCTTGCACAAGAGTTTATCCTTTGGGTAAAAGCTTTATCCAATGGTTTTTCTTAACCTGACCTTAACCTTTACCTTCTAAAGTAACCATGAGGTCTTCTCAAGCATTTAATGCTTCTGGCATCTCCTCTCAAGCAGTCCCTTGTTGACAATTGTCACCATTTCATTGGTGAGAATTGAGTGCGTGGATTGATAACTTTCAATCCCAGCCCTTAATAAGATTATCCAATCTTGACCCTTCATTGCCCTATTTTTCCTATAAAAACATCCCTCATTCTCTCATTCTAGGATCCAAGTTTTTAGCATCACACTTATACTCTTTTTTATCAAGCATTTCAATCCCTCTTTGAATATAAATAGTCTTATAAGCATTTTAGAAGTATTTCTCTTTATCATGATAATCATATTAAGCTAGTATATCATGTTAGGATAGTTCTTTTACTAATCTTTTTATCTTATCATCATATGCATACTAGTTTAATTCATATTTGTTAATATCATGCATATTTGGGATTGCATTCATGTTAGATTGATCAAAACATCCCTCATTCTCGTGATTGTCACCCCTAAGTCACTTTGCTCAGTAATCTGAGAGCAAAGGCATTGGCTTAAGGGGTCTTGTGAGATAGAGAACAATGGAACATCCCTTGGGAAGTTGAGCTATTCTATACAGCTCCATAACTTGCACCAAGAGTCCCATTGGTGTGTGGACTAAGTCATGATTTCGTAATTTTCGTTTCATCAAGCCGTTTTTGCCGCATACATTTCTGGCGCCCACCGTGGGGCATAACCCCATTTATCAAATCGTTTTTGATGCAGGACTAACTTTGAATTTTATAGTTATTGTTTTCCATATTAATCAATAAGAAGAGAGAAAATTTGACATTTTTACAATCATTAAAATGAATATTAAATATAAACTTCAAGATTTTTGTTTAATTTGAATTAATAGAAAAATATAATTCAATAAATGCATTAATATCCTACCTTGACAGGAACTAATAAATATATTCTCCACTACTTCAGATGATGTTACTACATACAATCTAACCCTGCAATAAAAGATAATTGAATATTAAAAATTAAAAATATGAATTTAAAAAACCAAATTTAAGCAAATCTCAAACCCTAAAATTTCGACCTCAGCTTAACAGAAACTTCAATAACTCTTTTTACTGGTAATTATGATATGATATCTTAAGCTTAATCACATGACCGCGGTTATTCTGACTTTAAAACAGACCTTTCGTAATGCGCGACTAACGCGTGTGTTAGTCAATCCATACTACCATTTTGAAACCAAAATAGACACATCCATATCACATTTCCTCTACACAGTAATACCGTAAAGACATGCAGGCAAAGCAACTAATTGATGCTCTTCAAGATTAAAGAAAAGAGAGCTCCTACGGTCAAGCAAACATTGCTTTATTCTTCCATTACATGAGACCTAAAGCAAACCTTACAGTCAAAAGCAACGTATCCTCATTGTTGATTTATTCAAAGTAATTGCGGCCCACTCTTACTTTTCCCAAAGTAACGGTTTCTCATTCTCTACTCTACCGACATTTTTAGACAGATATGTATCACTATTTCAAAAGCAGGGTGCAGGCGAGATACGAATGCTTTGACTGAACCAGAATTATGGATTTGTTATTATATTATAAAGAAGAGAATAATATGCATACCATTGTATAGTGTGTCATTTGATTTGTTATGTGATTGTAAAGAAAAATAATAAAAATAATATTCTCCAAATGTTAATCTACGTTAGTTAAATTCAGCAACAAGACATAAAAATCAATAGATATTAATGTAGGTTAAATAAATTTGGTAATAGGTCAGAAAGAAATAAAATATTAATTTAAGTTAATTAAATTTGGTGATTATATATATGTTGTTGTGAATAAGGTCTTGTATTAAGGTGTTGTATAATTAGTTTCTAGTAGGAGAATTATTTATATGTTAAGTGAATTCGGGACTTAAGTGTCAATTTTGAACTCTTAGTTGTTTAGATAAAATCTTATCATATCTCATCTTTATGACTTTTATTTTTATTCTAATTACATAGGTCATTTAATAATTTGCACTTTAGTTGTGATTAAGACACATAGCGTGATCTTGTCTAATTCCTATTTCTAATCCTTATCTTTATAAGCAAGATCATTTCATTGTGTATTTTATATTTAATGGATCAATCAACCTTGTCTAATGGAGAAAGCTATTCTTTCCATTATCTCTCTTGTGGAAGTTGGTTTGGTCTAGGAGCTCATCTTGGGGTGTTGAGTCACCATAAACTCATGCAATGTATATCAATTTAGATTAACTAATGTTAGTTGTGGGGGTGTGTAAATGAAAGAAAACCTTCTCTACTTCAAGATTATATTAAAAAATGATAGATATGGATATATATAATTTATAATTAAAGGTTATTTTGTAGAGATAAATGTAATAAATAAGACTTATTTAATGTTATGTTAAATATTGTTTAATTTGGATTCTTATAGATTTACAATTCATGTCTTTTATCTAGAAAATATTTCAAGATTATTATAATTTTACCTTCAAAAAGAGTAGAAAATGTATTTATAGATTTTACTTTTAGTTAAGATGTGGTGTCCCAACAAAAATGACTTACTAAACCATGATAAGGCATTTTTCCAAGCTAAGTGACATGTGATGTTCTTCAAATTGTTGAAGGACTTTGTCCAAGTTATGTATTTTCAAAGTTACTATCACATATTTAGAAATCATACATATAAACTTGTATTCAACATTTATCAATTCAATAAAAATATTGAATACTACCCTGTAATTGTTGCATCGACATTGGATAGACCAAATGGAAGAACCATGTATACAAAAACTCTTCATGGATATGTAAAAGTAGTTTTGTTTCATTATTCTAGAGAAACTTGTATCTAGTTATACCCATTGAACCTATCCAAAAATAAAAAGTAGGTAATCCCAATGAGATTATCAAGGACTTGATAAATAAATGATAAAAGACCAATCTCTATAGTTTGCTTTATTAAGTTATATATAGTCTACATAGACTTTGTTTCCCTCCTTTCTTAGGAAACACTACTAAGGGGGAAACCCATTAGCTATCTAAGATTGGATAAATATATCACACTTGAAAAATATTTTCTATTTTTATTTTGACTATTTCCCTAAGTGTAGCGTTAAGTCTATATTGAGGTTGGCAAATAGGTCTAATAAAATTAGTATACATATGATGTGTACAAATCTTTGGGTGCATTCCTTTCATGTCTTTGTAATATTAGGAAATTTATTTGGACCAATTTATTCGAATTTTGAATAGATTTAACTTATGTTTTTATGTAAGATAGTTATTGACGTTTAAGGCTTTTTCGGGTACTATCTTTATTTTTTTCATCTTTGGATCTGACAAGAATTTATTACATTAGTTGTACTAAATAATGTGTTCAATAGGTAAATGTTAGGGTGCATCATGTAGAAGATGGCTGATTTATGTGGAAATGAGATCCCATGCCTATGGATGCAAACTAACATCTAAAATCTACATTACATATCATTGGAACATGAACATGCTTAGTGAAAGACCCAACAGGATACATAAATAATTGAGATTCTATCTTGCTTTGTTGCGATGGATTTGAGATTGTGAAGTGTGTTTGAGATCTAGCTTTAATGATAGAAAAAGGTGACTTCCAACAATAACAATAAGTTACAGTACAAAAAAAACAATAGGATAAATTTGGAAAGAGGTCATAGAAAAGAACCTATGACTACAAACTAAGCCTTGAAGTGGTAGTCTAGTGTGTTGGATGCACTAGAACAAGTGTTTCTATGCAAAGAAAAGGGAGAAGATTTAAAGTAAAAAGGTCTTGTAGGTTTTTCTCTCCAAAATTTATCCAAAAATAGTAGGACACATGTGATGTGTTCCCTATTCTAGGGGTTTTCAAATGTTTTCAAAAACTATGAATATCTATCACTGTATAGTATAGAATCTTGTAACAATCTCTATTGCCAAATCTTAATCTACACATATAAAAATGGAGAAGAATGATTGTGACGTATAGGAGCTTGTCTAAGTCAAACCCCATATTGGTGTTCCCACCTCCACAACAACTACGATTGATACAAAAGTGAGTTTTTCCTAGGAGGACAAAGGCTAAACAACAATAGAAATGTTGAAATAAAATGATTATACCTTAGGTATTAAATCCTCTAATGGAGTCCCACATATAAATTGCTTATGCAATTGTCTTTATAGAAGTCTTGCAAGTGTTTTAATGCAATAATGTGATTACAAAACTTGATAAACATGAAATAATACTTCAATGTTAAATGCTATAATCTACTAATCTAGTATGATGAATATTCACCTATCTATAATTATTTCTCAATAATAATACCATCTTAGACTTATCAATGATAGAAGATGTACTTTATATAGGGTTTATAAGGTATTTTTTAAATATAGGTTAGCAACCAATGATCAAATAAAAAGATTGAGACTAGATCATGCATGATGGAGACCAACTCTCATAGACATATTCCAAAACCTTTTAGAGGGACTAGGGTATTGAGCACCCCACTCCACTTAAAATGGGATTGGAAAAAGGGGTAGTAAATATTAGGATCCAAAACATAGAACCTAGTCTTGAAATTAGCATATGATGACAACTAATTTATGGGTTTAATAATTAAATTATAAGGTATAATAGGGGCCCAATAGGCTTAAAATTATCTATGAGAAAACACAATTAATTAGGGGCCCAAGTAGAGTGTGAAATTGTTAAGGGATACAATTTATGACATTACAATGGTAATGTATTTGAATAAACTTTTACTTGGTTGGATTATGTTTACAAGAAAAAAATATAATACTAAAAGATGGTTTCCTTATATTTTTGTGAAAAATATATAATACTTGTTTGAATGCATTTTTATAGTGTATAGTTTTTGTTTATGTCTAGTTCATCATCTATATTCAGAGAATTGTTATATTATATAGTATCATCTATTTATCATGGTGTTTCTTGATCATAATCGTTACCAATTATGCCAAATTTTATATATTTCTAGAATCAGTTAGTTCATCTACCTATATTTTCTTATTTAAATCTAGTTGATTAGGATGACATAAGGATAAGTATTCTCTAAGGAGATCTACACAAGTCAAAAATCCTCCTAAAAGGTACATGATAATTTTGTTTTATCTATTGCTTTGATTTTTAATGATGGGGAAGCAATTTATTGTTAAGAAGAAATGGATGGCACTAAAAATGCTAAATGGAAAATAGCAAAGAAAGAAGAAATAGACACCTTGGAGAAGAATAAAATAAGAGACTTGGTAGAACTTCTGAAGGGTAGGAATATTATTGGCTACAAATGGGTCCACAAACTGAAGAAGGTTGTTGATGATAAAATTGAAAGGTACAAGGAAATATTGGTAGAAAAAGGATATTCTTAGAAGGAAGGTATTGATTTTCATGAAAATTTTCACCAATTATTAAGATTGTATATATTTAGGTTGTGTTAGTATTAGTTGCATTACTTGATCTTGAGTTAGACAAGCTAGATGTTAAAACACTATTTTTATTTGTAGACTTAAATGAGGATATATATATGGAACAACTAGAAGGTTTTTATCAAGATCACGATAGAAAATTGGTTTTCAAACTTTATAATTTATTGTATGGCCTAAAGCAGTCACCCACAAAATGGTAAAAGAAGTTTGATTCCTTCATGCTGAACCAAAAATTTACAAGAAGTTTGATTCCTTCATGCTGAACCAAAAATTTACAAGAAGTTTGATTCCTTCATGCTGAACCAAAAATTTACAAGAAGTATGACCAATTTTTTTACTTTCAATGTTTAAAAAATATTTTATTCATTGTCTTAGTGTTATATTTTGATGATATGCTTGTAACTAGCAAAAAGATGGGTAAAATTAATAATTTAAAGGCTCACTTTTCTAGTAAATTTGATGTGAAGGATCTAGAAGAAAAAAAATGGGCATAGAAATGCACAACGACAAGGAACTTGTGGTAAGATTTGGTTATCATAGAAAAATTATGTGAAAAAGATCCTCATAAGATTTGGCATGCAAAATGGGAAACTAGTAAATATCCTTTTAACTTCCTATTTTAAGCTATCTTCAAGTTTATATCCTAGTAATAAGGAAGAAAATAATTATATATCTCATATACTGTACATGTTGATACAATAGGAAGTTTAATGTACTAGATGGTATGTATAAGACCAAATATTTGACATGTGATTAGTGTTGTTGTTATATACATGGAAAATCCAAGAAAAGAATAATGGGTAGAAATGAAATAGATGCTTAAGTATCTTAGAGTCACGAGTGATCATTGGATAACCTATAAGGGTTGTAGTGATTTTGTGCGATGTTATGTTAATTCAGATTTTGTGGATGATTTGGATAAAAGGATATCAACTTCAGGTTATGTCTTTAATTGTGCAAATTGATCATTTTTTTGATGTCAAAGCTTCAAGAAAGAGCTAATTTATCCACAACTAAGGCAGAGTATTTGGATTTCTCACATGCATATAAAAAGGTAATTTGGTAGAATGATATTTTGGATGAGTATGGAAAAGTTTGGGACAAAGTGATTGTATTTTGTGATAGTCAAAGTTCTATTCATTTGACTAAAAATATAGCTTATCATATTAGGACTAAGAAAATTGAAATTAAGTATCATTTTGTAAAATAGGTTATTGATGGAGGTGTAGTAACTCTTAAGAAAATTCATATACAAAAATTGTGTGGATATGTTTACAAAATCAGTATAGATAGAGAAGTTGAGGTGGAGTTTGGCTTCTCTTGACTTACAAAAAAGGTGTTGAATGGACATGGAAAGGTATCAGGTAAATTTTTTTCAAAGTGGATAATTTGAATAATGATAATAATAAAATAAGAAAACCATAAAATATATATAATCTTGTCTTTTAGAAAAATAGTTTTTTCCTAAAGAGAAAATTCTTAACCTTTTTAAAGGAATACGACATAGTTTTTCTATCTCTGATGATGATTGTTATCTTGAAGATATTCTATCTTTATTTCCATGAATGAAAAGTAATTGAAATGTAATTATGATAGCAAATGTTATGCTTCCTTGGCATATTGTCAAGGTTTTACCATGTAAGGCTATGTCTTATTCATTATTTTACTATTCTATTTTAAATTTTCTTCATTACTTCTTTGCATCTAATTTGTGATGCAATATTTAATTATTCTAGGTTTATGCTTCATCTTACACAAATGTCAGGGGTAAAATAAAATCATGTCATTTTGAATAGAGATTTATCCACATAATTAGGAGGCTTTACAAATTATTCACGTAAAAAACAAGACTATAGGTGTTAAAATTTAGATTATTATTACAACTATACTTAGATTTATGTATATGTGATATTTGTTAACTATAATAATAATTAAATTAATATATGTATAATATGAATAATATAATAATGGTTACATTTTAGTAAATAATAATACTATAATAATTAAATTATTCTTAAAGAACAATAAATAAAATCTAGATAAAAGCTTCATATTAATGATAGTTTAATAATTGATAATATTAATTAGCTAATATTTATATAATAATAATTAAGGAATAATAATAGTAATAATAATTGATAGTACAATTGACCAATAATTTCTAAATAATATCAATTAATAATAGTGAAAAACAAAGATCATGACTTCCTTCCCCACAAAGACTCTACATTGCTTAAATGCAAAATAAATTCAAGAAAACAAAAATTTAAAGAAATTATTGATATTTAATATTTAAAACCAATAGCATATCTCCTTTTTTTTGACATCTTGGGACCTTCAAAATTTTGAAGGGCCCACAAGAAGGAGACTAATGGCAACATTCAGAAATACACTCGCATTTTTTTCCCAAGTAGCCCACTTTGGAGATGAATAACTTGACACCCAATGATTTTCATGAGGAACCACTATGGGGTATTGTTTAACTCTTATTAGAGATTTCTCATTTATGTTTACAATTTCTCATAATCAGATTTGATGGGTGTTTGAAGTACCATTTTTGGGCTCTTGAGAGAGTTGGTTGTTTGCACATTGTCAAACTTTCTAAACTAGCCATTTTCAAAGAATTATATTTTTCTACCATTTGATCTTCATGTCAGACCAATAATTCCCTATAATTTTATTCATCTCATTGTACCTCTGTGTCAATTTCTAGAGCCCCAAGATATCATTTGATATTTTTCCTAGGTCAAAACCAAAGGCAGATTACTCAAATTTGTTATGAAAACAATGTTAAATCTACCAAAGTGACCCTACTTCTTGATTTTTATTTCATGACCCAATAACCTTCATGTTAAGAGGATTGGTCCTCATGATTATCTGCATATTCATATCCTCCCTCATCTCTCAATTTGATATTCTTTCAAGCTAAAAAAACAAACTAATTTTGTAGAGGTTTGACATTGTCATTTCTATAAAATTTTAGAGAAGGCAACTTTGGCTATTTATATTTTGCACACATGATGGAATTAGGAAAAACGCCTTGGCAAACATACTCACTATATTGGCATGAACCATTCCAACTAGTGGCATTTGATATTTTTTCAAGACACCTACTTTCTGGGCTTTAGACAATTCTTGAATTTGCATTTTCAGAAAGTGCTCGAATAGGCAACTTTGAGCATGAATATCTCTCCCCCCAAGCATAATCATGTGAACCCACATGGCATTTTGATTCTCAAAATAACATTTAGCGTGTGTGTTAGTTTTTGAAACTAAGAGATTATGTTTGATCAGTTTTTTAGGGTTCTCAAAGGTCGTCTAGCTTGTTTTGAGCATTGAGCAAGAAAATTAGGAGTCAATTTTTTTTAGTTTCCCATCTTATATTTTCACCCCAGATGTACTCAATTGAGGTCTAAGCACGATTCCAAGGTTAGTTGTCTTAAAATGAGAAAAAAAAATTAGGTCGGACCCACAAGAGGCTTGGCTTACATTCTAGTGTCGTGAGGATAATCAAGGTTCATTTCAAATGTTTATTTAAATTTTATTTTTTTAATTTAAATGATAATGTTAATTTTTTTTTTGTTTCCAAATGTTGGTGAGCGGGATAATACAAGTAAAAATTATTTAAATCATTTTTAAAAAAACTTAAATATATATTTTAAAACATTATTAATGTTGCCATTTCAAAATTGGGAGCTGAGAGGGCTATATCTTTTCAGCCTGCTACCTTGCAATGAGTTGAGACATCATAAATAATTATAACGAGGGAGAAGAGTAATTGCATATGTGGATCAGTGGTAGAAACACAACAAGTTTGAAAAAGATCAAAAAATAAACATCCTGAGTTTATTATTATATTCCCCTTCCCCCCCCCCGCCACGCCATATTGCGGGGATGTCGAGAGAGTTTGGTAATCCCAAAAATGAGCACAACAAAGACATCCAAGATTACAGAATCCATGATGTGCACAAAAAATACAAATTAAAATGGATCGATAAAGGTAAAACGACATCACAAAGTACACTAAATGAGTGAATTAAAGAAGACATTAACACTACATGAATCGTGGTTTTTTTTGGTGTAGATAGTTCTGATAAATCTCTTGCCTGCTATGAGTAGTGTATTCTCAGTATTGAGAAGAGCATGATGTATGTATGTTGTTCCTATTGTGGGCATATAAAAACTGACACTTGGGCACAGTTGATCTCAATGTATTTCTTCCCCTCTTATATGTGGATTAGACAGGCATAACCATAGGCATTTCCTTAAACCACAAAAATTTGTAATATGTAAGCTGATTTTATGTTTGGATATATCATGCGGAGGGGAGATTTGTATTATAATAGAAATTGTGCTACATTTTGAAAAGAGTTTCAGAGGGTTTTAATGGAAAGTGTTAATGGACTAGTTGGCAGCCAATACATGGATTTGTAACCTTTCTGTAGTGATGGAATAGAAGACTATTTGTCAGATCTTTTTATAGGGATTATTGCAAGGTGTGAACCCTTGGTCTCCTTGTGTTGTCCAACCCACCACTCGGGTTTGTGACATGGCTTAATCGCCTCTTGTGGATTCTATAAGTCTAGTGATTGTATTGGCCATTAACAGGTTGATCTTTTGGTGCAATGGCAACCACTCTTGTAACAAGTGGTATCAGAGCTTGGGTCACAGGTTTAAACTCCTTCGCTTACACTGGGGGGTGGATTGTTGCAAGGTGTGCACTCTTGGTCTCCTTGTGTTGTCTAGCACAATGCTCAGGTTTGTGACATGGCCTAACTACCTCTTGTGAATTCTAGAAGTTTACTAGAATACCAGTTAGACTTTCTTAGGTTGCCTAGACGTCTTATCATGGTGCCTATAGATTAGAAGGAGCTCTTAAAAAGTATGTTGAAAGAACCACATTTTAAGGTTGAATAGTGACCCTTGGGTATACCAAGAAATGGTAATAATGCATGCCTACTACAAGTTGTGAGGTTGAATGAAAATAGTGAAGAGGCAAAGACTTCCAATCAGAATCTTAGACCCCATTTTGAAATTACATTGTCAGATTTTCATTTGATTTTAATCAATAGAAATAGGTACTGGAGCCAAACCATGGATCATAAAATGTGTTTGGATGTCACTCATCAAAGAAAAATAGTTTCCACAGTTCAAGACATGAAACAAAATAGAGAAAATGTAAGGAAGTCAAGTAGCGGAACAACTTCTTACACTAACCTTGAGAGGAGGATAATGCAAAAAAATTTACAAATCATCACAACAGTTATAGAAAAATAACATAAATAGACATAAAAGCATTCATACCACAACATAGTGATTTACGTAGGGAAAACCCTTTCAAGACAAAAACCCCACACTCCAAAAGTAGCTCAATATATTATTCAACAATCAATTATAGATTACAATATACTTGCAGAGCAAGCTCTTCGAAGGAGTACCACTAATCAAAGATTCAGAGGTAGCTCAATATCCATAAGGCACTTACACACAACCTCTATCTCGCACCTCGTATATAGGAGATACAATACAAGAAACTGTCAAACAGTATTACAAAACCATGGGCTAAAACCACCTAATAAAGTATAGCCAACCTTATCTCCAATATAGATTCCTTATGACATGTTAAAACAAACATCAACACATGTCCCTCCCTTTTACAGCTCATTTATGTGTTCGATGCAAATTATATTTCCTATTTCAGGAGTACAAATTTCTGAAGGCCATAACTTGTGAACAGGGTGTCCGATTGATGAACCATTTGAAGCTTCGAAAATCTTGTGAAGTAATCTATCACCTCGTAAACCTCTACACCATTTACGCCCACTTTTCAGGGTATTTTAGAGGGTCTAAAGTCCTCAAAATTAAATTTAAACATTTAATTGCAAGCCCTCCAAAATGAAAACTTTAATATCTTCAAAACTAGTTGTGATCTTGCGATAAAACTTTACAAGCATGCTTATCTAACCAACCAAAAGCTTCTGAGAGAATTTCACACCATATCATGCTCAAATGAAAACCTATTATAAATAGTAACCTGATGTAAATGCAAGGGTGAGACACCATTTTTCCAACATTCTCCCACTTGTCGAACACCTTGCAAGAGAAAAGGGAGTATTAACACAATAAATTAATTGCTAGGGGTCATGAGGCCCATAGACTCTAAACACCATTTGAACTTCTCTATGTTCAGAGCCTTAGTTAAAGAATTTGTAACATTCATCAAAGTTTCTATCTTAACCAGCTTCACCCTGTCATCTTCGACCATATCTCTGATGAAATGATACTGAACATCAATGTGTTTGGTCAAGGTGTGAAATGTTGAGTTCTTAGCTAGGCAGATCGCACTTTAACTGTCATAATAAATTGTCACTGCTCCTTGTTTTATTCCAATGACTGAACACAGTCTCTTAAGTCAAATGGCTTATTTACAATCATGAGTAGTTGTCATATACTCTACTTTAGTAGTAGACAAAGCAACCACATCTTGTTTCTTTCTCATCCAACTAATTGCACCACCAAATAAAGTAAACACATAAGCACTAGTAGATCTTCTACTATCAATATCACCTACCCAGTCTGAATCCACATAACCATGAATATCAAGGTAAATCACGTCTCCAACCAAATTACCATGATAACACAAAGAATATTCTAAGGTACCCTTCAAATATTTGAAGACTCTTTTGACTGCAACCCAATGAAGTCTACAAGGATTAGACATAGATCTAGGCATAACTCCCACTGCTTGGGCAATGTCTAGTCTAGTACAAACCATAGCATACATCAAACTTTCAGCTTTGCTCTGGTAAGGAACTCTTCTCACGTCTTCCATCTCCGATGGGAATGTAGGACATTCTGCAACAAATAATTTTGTTCTAACTATAAAAGGAACACACAATGGTCTACAATCCTACATGTTGAAACTCTATAACACGGAATTCACATACTTACTCTAGCCTAGCCATAGCTTTATGTTCACTCTATCTCTTCTAATTTCCATCTCAAGAATGGTTTTTGCTGCACCAAGATCTTTCATTTCAAATTTAGCAACGAGCTGAGAATTCACTTCTGAAATCATACATTTCCCTTTACCAATGAATAACATATCATCAACATACAATGCAATGTATAAGAAATGATCACCATCAGATTTATAAAAACACAATGATCTAATTTAGAATGCTCAAATCCCAAACTCCACACATATGTATCAAATTTCAGGTACCACATCCTAAGACTCTATTTGAGGGCATACAAAGATTTCTTTAATTTACAGACCAAATTACTTTTACCTTTCACCACATAGTGTTTTGGTTGTGTCATATAAATATCCTCCTCCAAATCACCATGAAGGAAAGCGGTTTACACATCCATTTTCTCAACCTCTAAATCATAAGTAGCAGCAATAGAAATTATTTTTGCAACTAGAGAAAATATCTCACCATAATCAACCACCTCAATCTAAGAGTAGCCTTTTGCGAGCAACCTCACTTTATACTTCTCAATGCCTTCATCTAAGCTAATCTTCTTGAACACCCATTTAAATCCAACAAGTTTTCATCCTTTAGGCAATGTTACAAGATCCCATGTGTCATTCTTTTTCAAAACTGTCATTTCTTCTTCCATAGCAATCTTCTAGGATTTTGCATCATTCATACCTAATGCCTCTTCTACAGATCTAGGTTCATCCACATTAGTATTCAAAGCAAAACTACATCTCCATTCATCAGGTAAATACCTTTCAAGTGGTTTTCTATGTCTTGTAGACCTTCAAACAAGTTGTGTTGAAGGTTCTTCCTCCTCTTCTAAATATTCAAAGCTAGACGAGCTCTCCTCAAATTATAGCCTATCTAGGGGTCTTGATTCAACTCTTTCAAGAATAGAAGGTGATGCAGGAGCATCCCTAATCCAAGAGCAATCTTGCATCAACTAAAAATATTTCCCTTTTGTTTAGTTCTTGTTATGTTCAATGTGCAGTTTTCTATGTTCATGTCGATATGTTCTGGTAGTTGCTTGCTTTTCATTATAGCTCATATTCTCAATTTCCAGGCTTGATCATGTGCTTAATTCCATATTTTCAGTCCATTTGGATTTTTTTCCGGCAAGATATTGCTTCCGGTTTGGTTGTTTTTGAGTTCTCTGGCATTTTTGGGCTTACCGGTTAAAAATTCCTTCTTTTTCGGAGTGGTTTCTTGGCATGTGGATCTATTTTAGGTCTTTCTCAATGTTATTTGATGTGTGGCCAACCTCCCTATTGATCTGCACTTCTTGGTTGTCCTTTTCTGGAGAGATCTCCTTTCATTCTTAGGGTGACCTATTTACACATTTCATTTTCCTGCATTGGTGAATGTAATCTTTTATGACCGACCCGGATATGTTATAGAGGGCATATATATGATTTTATATGATCATTTGTAGGGCAGTCGATGGATAGGAAGTTTTAGATTGATAATTAAAGGTCTGGATGGCTCTAAAATTTCTAAAGGGATTGTAATCTGGCATATTAGCATGTGTGTAACCAGTTGAATACCAAATGTTCTCTGATGAATGTATGATGATGACCGATTGATTCTAGAGGTTCTATGATGATAATATGATCTAATTTTGTAATCTTTCTACGTTTTATTGTTTCTTTCGTTGTGTTACTCTTGTTCCACAAGCTGGTTAGTTGTCTTTAAGGATCCACCGGTCATGGCTACATCACTTGGTATCAGAGTAGGTTGTGGACCTGTTGATGGAGGTTGTGAACCTTGAGGCATTCCTTTGGGTGGATAGATCGTCGATTAGAGGCAGGTTGCAAGTTGGTCTAGTAGATTGTCGAGGAGAGGCAATTGGAATCGGTAGTCATATCGCCAAGTTGAGGTAGTTTACCAGAGCAGATGAGGAGACGTCTCCTAGAAGGATGAACCCCTGGAAGGTAGAGTAGATGATGGAGGATTTCAAGAATGATATGAGGAATGAGATCTGTAATGCATTAGCTAGTTTGTGGAGGAATCCAGAATCTGAGGATGAGTATGAAGAAGTCAATGAAGAGCTTGAGGTCGATGAAGCTGAGAGACCAGAAGATGAAAGAGAGGAAAGATTACTGAGAGAAATCACACAAACGAGTAAAGTTCATAAAGTGGAGGTTTCTAAATTTTTTGAGATGTTGAATCTGGAAGATCTGATTGACTGGATCAGAGAGTTGGAGGACTACTTTGAGTTTGAGGATATCAAGGACCTGCAGAGAGTCCGGTTGGCACAAACTAAGTTAAAAGGGCATGATGCCTTGTGGTGGAAAGAAGTGCAGAGAGATGGAGTTGATAATAGTGAATTGAAGATCATCCAGTAGAGAAGACTGAAGGCTAAGTTCATACTAGGAGAGTATGAGTTGGAATTGTTGAAATTGCAGAACCTGAAGCAGAGAAACATGAGTGTGAAAGAGTATACTGAGGAATTCTACAAGGTGATGATCAAATATATACATAGAGAGATGGATGGAGAGAAGGTGGTGAGGTACATAAATGGACTTGCATTTAATATTCAGGATGAGATAAGTATGTTGAGGATTTCCACAATTGAAGAAGCTTACCAGTATGCTTTGAAGGCTGAGGAGAAGGTGAGAAGAAGACAAAAGAATAACCCTAGAGGGAAGAAAAGATGCAAAGGATAGATGAGTGATAATATGGAGAAGTCGGTGGTTGAAGATGAATCAAAACCTAAGTGGAGTAAAGAACCGGATCAGAAAACACAGGGGAAAGGGAGTGACAATAGCAACAGAGGATTTCCCGACAAATGTTTCAAGTATGGAGAAATCGAACATAGATCTTATGAATGTAAGTAGGAAATCGGAAGGAGTTGTGTGGCAGATGAGAAACTGGAAGATGGATTTATCAGAACTGAGTGTGCACCGAAACAAGGAGAATCCCCTATGTTCAGAAGAGTTCTGGTGGAGGGGAGAAGTGAAGATACTGGACCTACTTTGAGAAGGAGTCTTGTTTGGATTGTGTGCAAATCAGGAGGTAAGTGTTGCAAGGTTATTGTGGATAATGGGAGTACTAATAATTTGGTATCTCAGAAGATGGTAGTGAAGCTTGGATTGAAAAGGCTTAAGAATCCTTGTCCTTATCAAGTGAGTTGATTACAAGATGATCAGAAGTTGGAAGTGAAAGAGCAGTTTTTGGTGAGTTTTAATATTGGCCCTTCTAGGGATGAGTTCTTATGTGATGTTTTGTCCATGAGTGCTTGTCATGTCTTCTTGGGAAGACATTAGCAGTTTGATAGAAGAGCTATTTATGACTGTAGAAGAAACCTAATCACTATTGAGAAGGATGGGTAGAAGTTCACATTAGCTTCTTTCAAGGAGAAAGAAAAGGAGGTGAAGAATCTCAGTCTTGAGAAGAGTTGTAGTGTTGAGAAGCTGGTTTCAGAGGCTATACCAGAAGGTGGCATGAGCCTATAGAAGACCTAGTTGATCAATCTAATTTCAGGATGAAATCGGATGGCAACATGGTTGTTACAGTGAATCGGATGAAGTCTTGTGGTAGAAACAAATCAGAGTTGCAGAAGAATAAGAGCATTGGTCAAAAATAGTGAATAGGTCTGAAGAAAAGGAAGAAAGATAAAGAGAGTCATGAGTTAGTGAATCCGGTTGAGATTTCGGAGGAGCTGAGGAAGAGGTTTGTAGATAAGGAAGATGTTTGGACTAGGAATGAGCATGGGATCTATGTCCCGAATCCTTTTCAATGTTCATGAGATTCCAATCAAGGAACATCTCTTTCTACCTAGGGTGTCTGATATAGGAGCATCCCCGGTCCATGAACAATCTTGCATCAACAAATAATATTTCCCTTTTGTTTAGTTCTTGTCATGTTCAGTGTACAATTTTTTGTGTTCCTATCAGTATGTTCCAGTAGCTGCTTTCTTTTCATTGCACATCAGATTCTTGGTTTGTAGGCTCGATCGTGTGCTTAATTCTACATTTTCAGTCCATTTGGATTCTTTTCCGGCAAGATATTGCTTCCGGTTTGGCTTTTTCTAGGTTCCAGGTTAGTTTTGGGCTTACCAGTTAGAGATTCCTTCTTTTTTGAAGTGGTTTCTTGGTGTGTGGATCTATTTTGAGTCTTTCTCGATATTCTTTGGCGTGTGGCCAACCTCCCTGTTGATCCTGACTTCTTGGTTGTCCTTTTCCAGAGAGATTTCCTTTCATTCTTAGGGCCAACCTATTTACACATTTTATTTTCCTACATCGGTGAATGTAATCTTTTATGGTCAACCTGGATATGTTCTGAAGGGCATATATATGGTTTTATATGATCATTTGTAGGGAAATCGATGGATAGGAAGTTTTAGATTGATAATTAAAGGTTTGGATGGTTCTAAGAGTTCCTGAGGGACTGTAATCTGGCATATTAGCCTATGTGTAACCAGTTGATTGCTGAATGTTCTTTGCTAAATGTACAATGATGAATGGTTGATTCCAGAGGTTCTATGATGATAATATGATCTAATTATGTAATTTTTCTAAATTTTATTGTTGCTTCCATTGTGTTACTCTTGTTGCATGAGCCGGTTAGTTCTCTTTGAGGATCCACTGGTCATGGCTACATCAGAAGGGAATTGAATCGCATCTTCTTTTTTAGTATATTCTAGATACAATGTAACAAAAGGAGACTTAATTTCTCTAAAAATAATATTTCTACTATGTATTATCTTTTGTGAAACAGGGTCCCAAAGCTTGTATCCTTTCACACCTTAATTGTACCCGATGATGATACATTTCATAGCCTTATTCTCTAACTTTGTCTACTGTGGAGAATAAAAAGTTGTCTTTTGTCTATTAATGTCAGTCTTTATAGAATCTATCAAAATCATTAGAGAAAAATTCACCTCCATTATCATTCCTCAAACATTTAATTTTATTTCCAGTCTGCAACTCAACCATTTCTTTAAATTCTTTAAATCAATTGAAAACTTCAGATTTAATCTTTAAAAAATATACCCATGTCCTACTAAAATTATCAATAAATGAAACATAATATGTGGATTTTCTAATCGAAGGAACATCTACAGGACCAAACACATCAGAATGAATAAGATCCAAAAAACCACAAGTTTTATGAGAACTAGAGTAAAACTAAACGCGGTTTTTGTTTTCCATGAATGAAATGCTCACATAAATCAAATTCAACATTACAATCAGTCAAACCTTCAACAATTTTTTTATTTTTCAAGGTCGTTAGACCCTTTTCTCCAATGTGACCAAGTCTTTGGTACCATAACATAGTCTTCTCTGCAGGTAGCTTTTCTTCAAAAGAAAGAGCACCCTTATTTACCCAAAAGCCATGTCTATCCATTGAAGGTGAAACCCTCAAATCTTCTGATGAAGTATCCACAAATTTACTTTTTCCAGAAGCGCTATTACACTCAACAATGTATGCCTCTAAATTATACAATGTGTTGAACCTATCACCTCTAGAAATTACCATAGCACCCTTAATCATCTTACATCCTGCTTTAGAAAAGACTACCTGCACACCCACATCTATCAGTTTTCTCATAGATAACAATTTTCTTTTAATCCATGGATATGTAGTACACTATTAATCCTTTTTATTCTACCATCAGAAAAAATGATTCTATCTTTACCTCAACCAATAATGTCTAAATGTGGATCATCACCCAAGTACACCTTATCTCCATTAAATTCTTCATATTTAGAAAACCAATCTCTATTGGAAGTCATATTAAAAGATGCAACTAAGTCAATTAACCAAGCATCATTACCTGCATGATTCGTCAAAGCTACAATGGATGCATCACCATCTTCCTTCTCAAACTCTGAATCGAAATCAAAATTATTTTTCTTCTTCTTTTCTTCTTTGCAGTCCTTATGGATGTTACCTGGTTTACCACAATTCCAGCAAATGACTTTGGACTTTCTAAGAGATTTCGATCTCCCTCTAGATTTGGACTTATTGTTCTTCTCATTCTTCTTGCCTCTCTCCTTAGGTCTTCCACAAAAAAATAGGGCTTCCTTTGAATTGATGGATACCTTCCTCCACATGTCTTCACAAAGTAGGGAACCCACCACATCTTCAGACTTCAAAACAACAGAAGTACTACTGATAGTCATAACAAGAGAAACCCATGAATTAGGTAAAGAACAAAGAAAGATCTGGCATTTCTCCTCTTTGTCCATCTTAACACCAATAGATACCAATTGAGCCACCAACATATTAAATGCTTCCAAGTGATCTGCAATTCATTCACCCTCTTGCATCTTAGAGGAATATAATTTCTTCCTCAATAAATGTAATTTAATAAAGATTTCACTTGATACATTTCACCAAGATTACTCCATAGCTTCTTTGTAGATTTTTCTTCGTGGACATTGATCAGAACAGATTCTGTCAAGCCCAACCTGATTAGACCCTTGGCTTTTCAGTCCATAACATCATACTAAGCCACCAAATTAGGATATAAGGATCTTTGGACATTCGCATCAACAGCATCCCACAAATCTCAATCTATTAGCAGATCTTCCATCTTTAGCTTCCACATCTCAAAGTTAGTTCCATTAATTTTTTCCGCCTCTATTCTACCTGATGAACTTTCCATCTAAAAATTCTTGTAACAAGATCAAAAAGTGTCTTTTGCACAAGCTCCCACTCAAATCAGGACTAGTTCAAAAAATCCAACAACCCACAACTGAAACCAAAGGTGATCAGGGTCTGATACCACTTGTAAGGAAGTTAAGTAGCAGAACAAATTCCTACTATAACCTTGAGAGGAGGATAATACAAAAAAATTATAAATCATCACAACAGTTACATAAACTTAACAGAAATAGACATTAAAACATTCATACCACAAAATAGTGATTTACATAGGGAAAAACCCTTTCAGGAGAAAACCCCCACACTCCAAAAGCAACTCAATATATTATTCAGTAATCAATTACAATTACAATATACTTGCAGAGAAAGCTATTTGCAAGAGTACCAATAATTAGAGATTTAGAGGTATCTCAATAGCCATAAGACTCTTACACACAACCTCTATCTCACGCACCTCATATATAGGAGATACAATACAAGAAACCGTCAAACGGTATTACAAAACCATGGGTTAAAACCACCCAATAAAGTATAGCCTACCTTATCTCCAACATAGATGTCTTATGATGTGTTAAAACACACATCAACATGTGTCCCTCCCTTTTACATCTCATTTATGTGTTCGATGCAAATTATATTTCCTATTTCAGGAGTTCAAACTTCTAGAGGCCATAACTTGTGAATCGGGTGCTCGATTGATGAACCGTTTAAAGCGTCGAAAAGATTGTGAAGTTCTCTATCACCTCATAAATTGATATTCCATTTAAGCCCACTTTTTAGGGTGTTTTGGAGGTTCTAAAGTCCTCAAAATTAAATTTAAGCCTTTAATTGCACCCCTCCAAAACGAAAACTTAAATATCTTCAAAACTAGTTGTGATCTTGCGATGAAACTTTACCGACATGCTTATCTAACCAACCAAAAGCTTCTCAGAGAATTTTGCACCATATTATGCTGAAATGAAAATTTACTATAAATAGTAACCTGATGTATATGCAAGGTTGAGACATCATTTTCCCAACAGAAAATGCCAAGGAGGTAGTTCAATGATCAGGAGCCATTCTTGATGCGAGGTTGAAAATAGAAAAGAAAGCTTGTATTGTGTGGTAAATGATTATTTACATAGAAGGGATTACGTGCAACTATCAAATCAATTAATTTGATGATTTGAAATATTTTCACATGAACATTAAGGGAAGAATGGTTAAAGTGCAACAATAAGGAAAATGTTTCTCACTCACAAGTCAGAATAGTCACAGAGGACAAATGAAAACATTTCACATGAGGAATTAAATTTGGCAAAGTGACATTTCAATATTATAGAGTTTTGTAGGCAAAGGGATGATTATTTACACTTAAGGAGTAAATAGTGTGACAATGAATATTTGTTACCAAGTAAAATTTAATCATATGTAAAAGAAAAAAATGAGGTAAATATTTTCACTGGGAAGTGAAATAGTTTCACAAAAGATATCAAGTAAGAAAGTGCAAAGGAAATCTTATTCACTTGGGATGAATAATATTTTTAAAATGATCAAAGAAATCACGAAGGGGCAAGTGAAAGGTGTTATTTTATTTTTAGAATGCAAATGATTAAATACAATCTTAAATTACTAGCCTAGTAAATCTCCTTCTAGGGGTATTTTGTTTTACTCAAAGATCATAAATTTGTATTAAATATTAAAGGATTACAATTACAAGAAAATTTCAAAGGTTAAGAATAAAGGGGTAAAGTGTAGCAACAAAGGTTTTTTCATCGAATGGGGCCTATTTTCATGGGGAAGGTAAAATGGGAAAAAACAAACCTAATGTTGCAAGTAGAACATAGGAGGGAAAATACAGATTACAAGAAAAGAAAGATTGAGGAAAAAACAAATGAGAGGTAAAATTAAAGATTCTAGAATCAGTAGGAAAAGATGTTGTTAGATGTCATCAGCAAATTAAATATGGAAAACTTTTCTTCCTCTATTTCTTCTTCTTCCTCCTCATTTTGAAGAGGTTCTGAAATTTTGTATTAGGTAGAAAAGGTTGAACTATGCATATCCAAAAGAATGGACAAAATGTACTGGCTGAAAATATGTTTCCAAATGCAAATATCAATCAAATTTAGAAGCCCAATTAACATTTTTATGAAAATGTCTCCAATTTGTGTAATCAAATTCATATTGAGTTCAATATACTAAAGGTGTTTGAATTTGTCATTGTAGCTTTAACAGTGGTTGTCTGATTTGTTTATTGTCCTCTTTCAAGGGAAGAGTTGAATACTTTAATAAAATTGATGTGGTTTTGAAGGCATGACCCAGATCAATAAGTAGAGCTTTATGACAACATGAGAGAACTTGTTAATGAGATACATTAACATGTAATAATATATTGATTAGATTCAATTTAATGAAGGAATCCTTTATGGTTTTTTATTTGACTCCATGGCCCGAGGGTAGGCACTGATCCATCCTAGGAGCTGAAGTATTTTCAAAAACAACCTTAAATATTTAAAATCTCTTTTATTTTCCCGTCCTTAGGTGTAGGTTTAGAGTTATAATTCATTATCAATTGCATTATAAATGATAATTAACCAAGGATATAGCTAGTCCAAGGTTGCACATAAATTCTTTGGTTAAATCCCATTGAGAATCATCCACATAGTTCAATGCCTGATATCATTTGGTATAGATATTTAGGCATTGTATAGGTATACCTACCTTGGTCCTGTAGAGCCAGAAGTATAGGAGATTTCAATATTTTGACCGAATTTCATTCATTGGTCAAATACAACTCTGAGTCTAAGCATTAGAAAGTGGCTAGTCTTTAGGATTCAAGGAATCTATTGATTTGGGAGCCAAAAAAATAGATGAAGCTCTTACAAAGGTAGGGTCATTCACTTGGTTATCCCTTAAATAGAATATCCTCACAAGTTACAAATTTTCTTCCTTAGGTCTATCTCAGGCTCTTAATTATGTGCTTTGTGACAAGGACATTGACATTAAAGATCATTTGTTACTTAATTGTGATTTTGGGTATGAATGTTGGTCATGGCTCCGATGCAAGTTGAATTGGTTTTCCCCTCTTCATTTTGAGGTGTCTACCGTGTTTGGGTCATGGCCTAAATTGTATCAAGATTCCTTCTTTGCAATCATATGGGAAGTTTCTCCTAGTAATGTGATTTATAACATATGGTGGGGGAGGAATTGGAGAATTTTTAGATGAAAAGAACAAATTTGAAGTAGTTCTTTAGAACATTGAAAGATCAATTTCAAAGGTGGTGTAAGCTCATACTAGCAAATACAAAAAGTTGTATTCTTGCTTCACTTCTTGGGATGATAGTATCCTCAATGCTTAGAAGGAGATTAAGCTATCATTTAAGGGAAACCTTCGCAATTTTTTGGATAGTAAACCCATTAGGAAGGAAATTCAATGAGAGCCTCCCAATGCTTCTCACTACAAGTTGAACTTTGATGGGGTAGTGAAAGGGAATCCAGGAGTTTCAGGTATTGACTGTGTTTTGTGAGATTACAAAGGTTGTATTTTGATAGTAGGAGTAGCATGGATATGAGTTGGGATTAACAATGTGGTGGAAGTCGTGGCACTAGATTTTGGGCATCAATTGGTAAATAAAATTGGAGTAAGAAATCTAATTATGGAAGGGGATTCTATGAATAATTTCATACTACTAATTAAAGTTGAGGCTTAAAACTAGGGAATAATGTATATATCTACAAAATTAGGCATTATTATAAGGAAGCTAACAAGCTAGCTGATGCTTTGGCAAATAAAGGTCGTTTCCTAAATGAAGGGGAGCATGTATATAGTACAAATCAATTTTTTGGGGATCTTGAGCTAGCATTGACTGCAGATAATGATGTAGGACCTCTCATACATGCCTAATAGTGTGAGAGATTGTAGATCTAGTTTAAGGCATGTGGCATGTGTGACACTTATATCCTTTATAAGCATTGGAAGCTACTCATTCCTCTCATTTAGGGTTGTGTCAAATAAACTGCCAAGTGGGTTCATTTAAGGTGTGGTGTCAGCTCTTCACATATTATTTTCGTTTGGGGTGTTGGAAAGATAATTATAAATTTGTGAGAGTGAATGTGGTTGATATATCCAGGATACTTTTCATATCCAATAAACATTATTTTGTGAATTCATATCCAAAAATCATGTGAGATTACCTATAATTCTTGTCACAACTTCCCTTTTGAAAAGATTTTTTGGTTATAAATTGGGCAAAAAAATGGCTTTCTTTTGTATTATGGGTTTCAACTTGATGATGACTTTTAGCTCTAGTGAAGTAACAGTGGAGTACAAGCCCATGAATAGGAGGATTTTTATGACATTGATGGTTGGGCATTCCTTTGTCAGAATTGTATACTACAAATCATCTCAAGCGTATTTTTAAGTGGGATTGTACAAAGGTGTAGCAAGATATTGTCACGGCAATTGGGGAAGATCTTCTTAATGTGAAATCTCCTCATAGTCTCTACCCCTCAAAAGTTGTTTTTATTTTCCTTTCAAACTCCTTTGATATTTTTCAAAATTATGGGTCTTTGTTGTAAGTTGCAATGCAATTTATTAACGAGAGTTTTAGTTTGAGTGAAGATTTGGAAAGGGCAGTTGAGAAGTATAATTTGTTTGAAGGTAAGGGTTGGGTTGGGAGAATTTTCCCTAAGAAATATTTGTCTAAACAATCTACATATGTAAAATTTTATGAGGCCATGAAACTGGGATTGGAGTCAAACAACTGTAAGATCTTTGAGAACAAGTTAGGCTTTTTCTCTAAAATGCTTACTCCACTGGTGGCAGCCCAGTTCTATGATTTGTTTGATGCCCTTCACCATTTACTTTTACATAAAGCTCATGCGCACAAATCTGGAAGGTTTCATGTTAATAAAGATGTCAAGTCAAAACAATAAGGATACATTATGGGCTTTAAATTTTGCAACAAGGGTGAAGAAGGGCACAAAATAGAGAATGAGGAAATAAGGGAAAGTTATCAAAATCCTTAATCATAATTTATTATTCCTATGCTTTTTGTGGATTTTTTTTGCATGTTGTCTAAGTAATTGTATGTTTATTAGTTTCATGGCTTCCATCATACTATTAAATTTATGTCTTACATTTACACGATAAGGGGATGATGGTTTTGTTCCATTCGAAGGCCATTTAGGTTATTAATGGTGATCTTCCTTCAGGCTTTAAATGTAATTTATGTTTATAGCTTTGTTTTGTGGTCAAGGGTTGGTATTTTGATGTCTATTTATTTGACATATGCAGTGTTGTGTATTGTACACTCTATGTAATTAGTTCAATGTATTTACTTTTATATTAACATATATTCAAGGTTCATTCCTTTTATCAAAAGAAACCAATAGTATCAATAGAAGGTAGCTTACATCTTGCTATGAAAGTAGCAACATAAGAAGGAAGACATGATCTCAAGACCTATAGTAATTAGAATGCCATCCTTAGTGCCCTTTCAGAAAGGAATAATGAGAAATTAACTCTTCATTTTCTAATTCGATGCTTCACTAAATAAGAATCCACTTAAAACTACTTCACATGTTTTGCAAAGGAAATATCACTTATGATTCATAAGGAAATGTCACTAAATAGCTATTCATGGCACTTAAAATTCAAATCGTAAGTAGAGTAGCCATATAACCATTTAAAAATGACATTTCATCCTATAATATTTTTCCATAAAACACTTTTTTAGGTAATCGGATTATCTTAAAATAGATTATCAAAAAAGTAAATATTTGTTGTTTATAGTCTTTATGGCCCACCTTCTTTGATCACCTAAAATTTTTACTAAGTAATATGATCTCTATTTTCTAAACATAATGTTACACTTCTCTAAAGGTTATAGTGTCACCAAAGATAAGGTTACCACAAAGACATTTATTAAACTGAAATAAGGACCACATCCATTTTTCAAGATATAAACCTACTCAATCATTTAAATATATTATCATTCATAGAATTGGTTATAGAGAGACCAATTTTATCTTGTACATGAATTCAATGATCAATCACTATCAAAAGGGAATGTTGTATGCTTCAACCATTAAGGTCGTGCACAATTTGTATACTTCAATTTATACCTCAATTACTTCACATACATTTAGCTATAATAAGAATTTCATTTAACATAGTATCACAATTCCAAGAACAAACTATTAGATTTGACATAGAAGTCGAATCAATAATTTTCTCATATCATATGTAAATATGATCTACAAATATATAGGTTGAATAAGGCAACCATATTGTTCTCTAAAATAGAACTCACGGGTTCAACCAATATTCTATGTTTTAGCAATAGACAATAACAAAAAATAACAAACTAGAAACAACCTATACATGTATCAAATGTTGGAATATCCAACATTCCCTCCTTATTACATCATTTCTTTAAAGTACTAATTAGAGAATTTTGAAAATTTTCAAACTTCACATGTGCAAGAGGCTTGGTGAAGATATCAGCACGTTGTTCCTGTGTTGAGTAGAATTGAAGTTGAATGTTGTTCTGCTGAACATGTTCTCATATGAACTGACAGTCAACTTAAATATGCTTGATCCATTTAATAAAACACTGGATTATGAACAAGCTTGAGAACACTCTGATTATCACAATAAGGATAGTAGACTGATTTTTGAGGTATCCCCAATCCTTCCAATATGTGACGCAACCAAACTGCTTCACAAATAGATGCAGTTGTTGCACGATACTCTGCTTCTGTAGAAGAACGAGCAATTGTGGGTTGCTTCTATAGAATAATGAACAATGATGGGTTGCCTCTTACTTCCCCATGAAATTGGTCCTGAACCAAGGAAGAAAACAAATCCAGATGTGGACTTCCTATCATCAACTGAACCTACATAGTCTGCATCTGTATATCCTATCAAGAAGAATTGATCACTCCTTTTATATTCCAGACCATGATCCATTGTACAATGTATATACCTTAAGACCCTTTTTGTTGCATTCCAATGTGGTATTTTTTATTCTTACATGAATCTTGAGAGATAATTAACAGCAAAACTAATGTCTGGTCTAGTATAAGTCAATTAAATCAAACCTCCAATCATCTGATGATAGAGAGTTGCATTCAACTAAGAAGATGTATCTAATGTAGATAATTGCAAACATGATTCCATAGGTGTATACATGGGTTTGGAATCCATCATTCTGAACTTCTCGAGTAGTGTCTTGGTATATTTTGTTTGTGACACAAAGATATGGTGATTTGTTTTCCATACTTCTAAGCCAAGACAATAATGCAGTAGCCCGAGATTTGTCATATCAAAGCCTTCTTGAGATCATTTTTGGTTGACTCAACCATCTCTTCTAAGCTGCATGTGATGACCAAGTCATCAACGTACACATTAATGATTACAATATCCCCCCTTGATCCTTGAGGTAGAGATTTAGATCATATGGATGCCTAGTCAAATCTTGTTTTATCAAATGCTCATCAATTTTGATATACCAAGCTTTAGGAGCTTGTTTAAGACCATATAGGGATTTTACAAGTTTGCACACCTTTTCTTCTTTACTAGGTGCAACATATCCCTCTGGTTATGTCATATAATCCTCTTCATTAAGGTCTCCATTAAGAAAAGCACTTTTTACATCCATTTGGTATAATTTCCATCCAAAATGGGCAGCTAAAGCAAAAATCATTCTAATAGTTTTTATCTTTGCAGTGGGAGTGAAGGTTTCCTCATAGTCTACACATTCTTTTTGGGCATAGCCCTTATATACAAGTCTAGCCTTATGTTTATCTATACTACCATTTGATTTATACTTTGTTTTGAATATCCATTTACAACCAATTGCTTTCTTAGTAGGTGGTAGATCAACAAGCTCCCATGTGTTGTTCTTCATTAGAGATTGATACTCTGCATCCATAACCTTTTTCCAAGGCTTTGATTCAAGTGCTTCCTGAACATTAGATGGCTCAAAATTTTCAACAACTGAAGTCATTAGTGCAAAGTTTACCTCATTGTGGGCCATGTTATGAGTCCTCAGACTTGATGTTGAAGTGTCTGGAACTCCATCTAGCTTTGCATCTTGAATGGTACTAGTATACCATTTTGTCAATGGTTTTGTGACATTGGTGGGTGGTGATTGATTGTCAACAATCTCATCATTTTTAACATTCATATTGAATATAGGAGCACTATCTTCATTAGGTGAAGATTTAGGAGTTGAACTTACATTGAATTCTTCTCATCAAATATTACATCCCTACTAATATATATCTTCTTTGTATTAGGAATCATAAGGCAATAACCCTTAGACTCACTACTATAGCTAAGAAGAATACATTTCATAGATTTTTCATCAAGCTTATTTCTCTTCTGTTTAGGAATTTGCATATAGGCAGTGCATCCAAAAACACAAAGATTTGAGATAGAAGGCTTCACCCCTATCCATGCTTATTATAGAGTGATGCCATCAAGGGCTCTAGTTGGAGCATGATTCAGAAGATAAACTGTAGTGTGTACAACTTCAGCCCAGTATGCACGCTCTAGTTGTGAATCTTTCAACATAATGCTGACCATCTCCACAATGATGCAATTTCTCTGTTTTGCAACACCATTTTGTTCGGGTGTGTATGGTACAGTCAGCTGACGTCGAATACTATTTTCCTTCAGATATGTGGAGAATTCGGTGCTGGTGTATTCCCCCCCTTGATCTGAGTGGAGGGCACAAATACAGTGATTCGTATCTTTCTCCACGTGAGTACAAAACTCTTTGACATATGAAAGAGATTCATCTTTATGCTCCAAACAAAATACCCACATTTTCCTTGTATGATCATCAACAAAAATCTAAAAGTTCTTGTATCCATTATGACTAGGTGGCATGGGACCACATAGATCGGTATGCACCAACTGCAAAGGTTGGCTTGCACAATGTGCAATGGGATCGAAAGGTGCTTTGTGTTGTTTTCCAGCAATGCAGCTAGAACAAACAACACTCGACTTCTCAAGTGAAGGAAGCCCTTTGGCCATGTTATTCTTACAAAGTTTCAAAAAATAACTAGTGCTTAAGTGACTGAATCTATGATGACAAAGCATGGAAAGATCATTGTCCTTAGTCACTAAGACTTGATTATGAACAATTGTATCAAGCCTAAATATTCTACCAGCCTCAATATCACTAGCAACAACCTTTTCATTTTTAGACTTAACTATGATAAGACAAACCTTTTTATCCTTAGTTGAATCAAATTCAATCCTAAGGTTATGATCAAGAAATTGAGTAACAGAAAGAATATTTTTGGTAATTCCTGGCACATACAAAACATTAGTAACCCTACAATGATTAATGCCAAAATTCAAAGAAATATCACCAATACCTTTGATGGCATGAGTGGTATCATCTCCAAGAGTTACCGTACCGTGATGGAGTTTCAATGTGTGAAACCATTCTCCTATCCAGTCATATGCTTTGTAGCACCCAAATCCACATACCATATCGAGGTGGATTGTGAACCATCTTATGATGTGTGGGTTGATAGCATGTATTCCTTGTCTAGAGAATCATCTGCTTTAGTAACATTGCTTTGTTGCTTCTTTTTGTTCTTATGCTCCGATTGCGGTTTCCCGCTTTGAAAGGGATTCTTTGGATTTGATTTGTTGGAAGATCCTTTGTTCAAGGAGTTGTACCAACAATTCTTCACATCAAATTGGACACTTCTTCTGAGGTCTGGATGAATTGCCAGATTTAGGAGGCCCGCTGAACTGCTTCATAGGCTTCTTGCCTTTATGACATGTAGTCATGGCATGATCATCTAGATCAGGTTCCTGACTGATAGATTCTTCTTTTTGAAGAAAACTTACCAACTTCTTGAACGTAGGGGTCATCTCAATGACATCCAAAGTTGTCACAAAGACCATGTATCTAAACGGTAGTACCCATAGAACAATAGGCACCAAAAGTGCATCCTCAGTCTTTTCACCCAATGCTTGTAGCGAGCTCTCAATTCTGCAATCCTTTTGAGAAAGGATTCTAACTGTTCTCCACTCTTCATCTTTAGGTTGTGTAGTTGACTCTATAAATTTAGGATCTGATTCTGATTTGTTGCCTCATGCACCGTCTTTAACTTGTCCCATGCATCTTTGGTTGTGGACGAGTCTCGAATAAAGGGTTGAACAAGATCACACATGTTGAATAAGATTATCAGTTTCACCTTTCTGTCGGCTTGATCAAACTTATTCTGCTCATCGACATCTGTCTTATGGCGTGATGTGGCACTGCTCACCACATCCCAAACTTCTTCAAACTCAAGTTGAGTTTTGAATTTGGTTTTCCAGGTGGAATAATTATTTCTGTGCAGTAGCTAAGAGTCACAGAGAAGAAACTTTGGAGAAATTCATGCCATTGTGATAGAGAAGGAAGAAAAATAGCACACCCTTTTCAAGAGTCGAAAACTTACACAATTCTGTTTAAAGCATAGGCTTAAAAAGCTTTATTTTTATTTTATGTTTCTGACATTCCGCAATGAAATTTATACTTGATGGAGTCCTATACCTCCTAGTCCAGAAACTGATGGTATTGAAATTTCATATTTTGATATAAGCCTATGAAAATAAAAATTAAAAAATAACATAAAAAATGTACCCAAGCAGCTGTCATTGTAGTTCAGACTGAGACGCCTATGTTCAAATCCACCTACAACGCTATGAGCCTCCAATGGTGTGTAATAGAAAAACTCTCAAGACGTTGAGAGAAGCTAGAAACCGTTTTCTTCCTCTATCTATATTGATTGAAAATTAGCCAGTCGAGCCTCAAGCATTAGCCTACGACCCCTATCAATGCCTTCACACGGCCAGGGAAACGAACAACACAATAGATTTTTGACTCCACGTAGCAGAGAACGCGAGCCAAGAAAATATGAGGACAAGATCAGTTGATGACTTTGTCGCAGGCATTGACTATGAGGGCATCTATGTCCAGATATGAGGGATGCAATTGTAGCTTCTCCATTAGATCACTGAGAGTTTCTACAACCATAGACAACGTGGTTGATACGTTGGGCCCTCTCCTCTGCACACTCGAGACACCCACTCTCATTCATGCTCTGGGTTTCATTATTTGATCGGCCTTTCTTGCAACTTTTTAGGTATATATGGCTCCTCTAGCACCATGCACATCTACTATCGCACAGGCATTCGACTCTGCCAATTGACACGTCCGGTGAGAGCATCAATACTGAGAAGCAACTGCGATGATAAAGCACTGTAAAATGCATGCCACGATGAAGTGGAAAAGCCGGCAATGAGGCTCAAATCTTGGATAAGACGCTGATTCAAGTAGTTACAAAGCTCTCCACAAACTTTGCACAATATCGCTAGTTGGCGAAGACTATACCCACACAGAGACCATTGATGACAAATGTTCCCGATCTGCTTATGCCATACGCATTCAAGCATAACTCACGGCCCAAGACCTTCTTGCCGCTCTGATACCATATTAGATTTGGCAAAGTCGAATCAATAATTTTCTCATATCATATGCAAATATGATCTATAGATGTATAGGTTGAATAAGGCAACCGTGTGCTCTAAGATAGCACTCGTAGGTTCAACTAATATTCTATGTTTTAGCAATAGACAATAACAAACTAAAACAAACAGTAACAAACTACAAACAACCTATACATATTCTATGTTTTAGCAATAGACAATAACAAATTAAAACAAACAATAACAAACTACAAACAACCTATACATGTATCAAATGATGGAATATCCAACACAAATATGTTCTCTTGCGCGTATATATATATATATATATATATATATATATATATATATATATATATATATATATATATATATTTTGATTCAATGTCACAACAAATCTAGGGATGATCTTAGGGTGTGTGAGCTAATATTTAGCTCTTACATTCATGTCTACTATAATGTGAAGAGAGTAATTAATGACTCTTTGTTGTCTATATCAATCTTATCATGGACAACAACCTAATTGACTTTGAATTTTAAGTGGGCATGAACGATGAGAGGGGGGTGTTTCTCTATTTTACACTTAATGTGTAGTCTTAGTAACCTCTTTTCCTCCCAAAGCCTATTTATGAAATTATCTAGTTCTCATTTCCTTGGGCATCGTCATTATCATTAGTGTGACATTAACACAAAAAACACTTGAGCTGCCTTTGCAGTGTCAATCTTCTTTATATTTTTCTCCCAAAGTCATTCTCATCTCTCTCCCATGATAACTCAAAATCGAGACAAACAAAATTTTGTATTCAACAAGATAATTAAGCAAAAAAAAGATTGAATAAAGTTAAACTAACAGCTAATTTGTGGGTGTTTCGAGTGCTATCTATTTACTTGATTAAATTCTAAATATGGGTGTGGATGAATACTTTGATGATTGTTGTGAGAATGAAGAAGTGCCTAATGAAGATAATGGATGCTACCATAAGTCTTGCATTTTCTTCTTCAAGATTACATAACTGACAATCATTATTACAACAGCACATATATCTATAAAATAATGTACAACATAACTACTATTTATATAGATAACATGATAATAGAAAAATTTTAAATTTATTATTTTAAACTTTAGATGTGAAAGAAATTATTTTTTATAAATTTTTATTACGAATTATATTTTATTTTAAAAATATAATCATACAATAATTTTTTTAAATATAAATCAGATAATAAATATTTTAAATTTGAAAAGAGGAAAAATTAGTATTAATATGAAATGAAACTAATAAATGTTAAAACTAGAAACACGTAACTAATCAATTAGCCTAGTTGACTATTTTATTTTTTATTTACAAAGACTATATTAACTTGCTTTAGAAGGAACAACCAATTAATGAGTTTAAAAATCTCCACAGTTCAACTGGACATTTGTTGAAATCTAAAATTTATATCCCCAACCCGAAAAAGGTTGACATTCACAAAAGTGACTGTTGTCCTCCATAAGCAGCAGCCTCTATATCTTCACCCTTCTCTCCGCTGTCACTTGGCACTTCTCCGCTCTCAGCCGCCGGACGGAGGTCTCCATCTTTGACCAGCTTTTCTAAGGGTCCGCTCACCTTTCCAGCAACTTCAATTGCTCCTTCAATCTTCCTTTCCTCTAAATTTTTTGCCCACTGCCCTGAGTATTTTACCAACACATCCGAAGCTTCTAACAGACAAGAAACAATGACATGGCCCACCAAATTGCGTAGCATTTCGCCCAATTCTTCCAGGTTGACATAAGAAGTTGGACCAATTCTGAACATTTTTTTACCCAACTCTTCCACCTTGTCATTAGAAGTTGCATCAAGTCTGATCAAGGGACTGTTGAACATTTCTTCACCCAATCTGTTAAGTTGGGTAACCAACTCCTCTGTTCTAGGCTCCACATTGACGACTTCTGGCTGCTTCAACTCTCTCTCCACTTCGAGCATTTCTTCTTCATGAAATATACTGTTCATCAGGGCCATGAAATTCAACGTGCCAAAGATATTGAGAGGGTCCACAACAATGTTGTCTGGACAAAGCATGAACTTAAGAACATCCTGTATCTTACTGTATGCTTCAAAAGCGTCCTTCATATCCACACCAATCTTATGATAAGCAATAAGAGTGAATATTCTTGATATTGCTTCCATCCAGCTATCATTTCTGCTTACTCGACAAAGACACTGATTTTGATCCAGTCCACTATTTCCCATTATTGAATGCAGTACTGTGCAGCTTTGTGCATTTGTATTAGCTTCCTCCATCCTACCCTTTATCATCAAAGGATTTTTTATTTACCACCCAGAAAGTGTATTCCGAATCTGTGAAGATATCATGGCGTTTCAGTATTGCACTGTATTCCTCTACTGAAACGGCCTTCTTGTCAAGTTTGCAGAGATGCTGAACAAACTGGCTGCCGAATACCAGATCCGAGAAATACCAACAAATGAAGCAGAAAAAAAGTAGTAAACTGATTGGTAAAACCAAAATACACAATGGAAGGAGCAGTACAATACAGCAGACGGAAATTAAAATATTCCTTAACTTAAATTTCCGAATTAAGAAATCTCTTGGATTTAAGAAAATATGTAGCAGCCTTAGGTTTAATATGCCCACTACAATGATAGATGGTCGAAGGATGATAGAAGCAATGATTCCGATGAATTCACATTTTTCGACTGAATTACGACAATAAAGCGCTGCCTTGAACCATCTGCAGAGCATGAGCATCCATCCCACTAAAATGAAAACACACTCAGATTACCTCCTCCATTATTATTACGATGAAAAAGAGAAGAACGACATCTCATTTTAACAGCCACAACACAAATTGTGACCATCATTCCCGCACCTGGACTGTACATTGAGCTGATGATAAAGTAGTGTGTCTTCCATGCACGAGCTGCAACCGATGACTCCATCACCTCACTTCTTAACATCTTCCACTCAACGCCTTGACTTTGCACATCTATATCGTCGGGACGGGTAAACTCACGAAAAAACTTACCGGACAAGATGACTGCTCCTAACAAAAGGAGGAGAGATGAGGCTCCGACTAGGAGAACCACGCCAGAAGCTATGAACCACGGGCCTGCTTCACTTTGGACTAATGAGTTATTAACATTCTGCAGAGCATAAATTTCCGTAGCAATGTGAAAAGCCAAAGTTAGAAACAAGGCCGCTACGTTGCTCCATCTCCCTAGGATACCCACCGTGGCCATCCCAGGCAGAAGACATCTCACGAAAACGCACATTGTCAGTCTCGCCGCATCCATTCTCAGTTGGTTGTCAACCAACACTTGCAGCTCCTTTTCATTGGATGTCCCGAAAACATTGACTTTCTGAACATCAACATAACCGAGAATTTGTATGGTGAGAGCACTTAAAACAAACAGATTCCTTGGAACCCAGGAACTTATTCTTGCATTCCAGTAGTCCTCGGCTACGCCCACTACAATGTCCCATAAAATACATATTATAAGAGCAGAGGGAGCAAGTATCATCTTCCATTCATACAGATCATAATCCATTGGCAATCACAACCCTCCTAAACTCAACACAAACAAACCACAACAATGATATTTAATTAAAAGACCAATGCAGGAGATGAGATCGTCTGCATTCAGATGTTAATGTTTCAATATATTTAAATACTAAAAAAAAATGATTTCCCTACTAAGTTGCTCGCCTCTTTTAACTAGAAATCAATTCTTTTCTTAGACATGTTAAATGGGCATCACCTTAAAGCACTTGAGCGGACCTCTTTAACAGCTCGGCTAAATTTTTGTACGAATTATTCTCTTTGAAACATTACATTTACACTATCAGTGGGCGTTAGGCAGCTTTAAAATCTAACCTGGCTGATCCCGATGGGATACCATTATGCCGCTTTATTACTTATACTGTAAGGCCTTGGCCAACGAATTTATTGACGGTTTAAAAAATAAAATTCTAAGTTGGCCTATCTTTACACTATTATATGACGTAAGGATATTTTAGTCTTCACATCATTTAACTTTATTCTCTTCTTGAATAAGAAGTAATCTCGTAACAATCCAAAGCAATATCCAAAGTAGATGCATCAATTCCTACCTTTTTCAAAGTAAAGGCTTACATGTCACTGATTGCAAGCAAGATATGAATAATTTAACCAACCCCACTCCCAAAGATAAAATGTGGGTTAAAATAAAAAGAAGTGAAAGAATGATTGTAATGTATAAAGAAAAGGTTGATGTGTATATTGATGAAATAAATTTAAGACTAATAATATTAATTAATTTCTTATGAGAAAAAAAAGTTATGTTTAATTTAAGATAATTAAATTGATATAATCTTTTTTTATATAATTTTAATTTTTAGTATGATTATAATTAAAGTTAATGTTATGAGATTTTCACAATCTATTTTATTATTTATTTATTGCTTCTCATTCGATTGTGTAAACAAATTTTTATCATGAACATTTCGAATCACACTTTATGATTCATCATCTTTTATGTCTTGACACTCATCGAAGACAACATTGAAAAAAATATTGTGACATTCATCCATGAATACTTGCACATGTCAAAATTAGAAAAATAAAAAATAAAAATCTATACAATTTACAATCTCATTTCTAAATGATAAATAAAAAAATTGATTTGAATCACAATTGTTCTTATACTTGAAATTCTATCCAAAAAGATTAAAGAATTAATTATCACCTTCAATAAAACATTTGTTATCATCTTCATGATGTTAATGTAAAAATTAGCATTCTTTAAGAAGAAAATAATCAATAAATTCTATTGTATTATTATTGAATATCATTAAAATCATTATGAACATCAATCAATAAATTAAAACACTTTAAAAATTAGTTTTCTCTTATTAAATTATTAAACTTGTGAACGTTTAAGAGGATAATATCTAAGGATATAATCAATGCCAATCTAATTATAAATCTATTTTCCATTTTCCACTAGCTTCGGAGTCTGACCCAACAATAATAGATAATTGAATATTAAAAATAAAAAATAATCTAAATATTAAAAACCAAAATTAGACAAAGGTAGAAATCTAAAATTTAGATCCCAGTTTTAAAAAAGCTGATTTACATTTGAAAGGCAAAGATGTGGTCACAATTAATAGATATTTTATACCAGATATAACACTACGAAGTGGTAAATAAATGTGTCTCCATCTTCGACCAGCTTTTCTAAGAGTGGTCAAGAAAGTTGAATTGCTCTTTTGACCGTTAATTATGATATGAAATTCATTTATTATACATTACTCTAAACACTCATATTCTAAAGACTTTGATAAAAATATTATTGATGCTCTTTTAAGATAAAAGAAAAGAGAATTCCTATGGTCGAGCAAATATTGCTTTATTCTTCCCTTAAATGAGTGTTAAAGTAAACATTACAGTGAAAAGAAATATATCCCCATTGATTTATTCAAAGTAATGCGGCCCACTCCTACTTTTTCCAATGCAATGGTTTCTCATTCTTCACTCTACCGACATTTTTAGACATATGTATCACTATTCCTAAAGGAGGGTGCAGGCGAGATATAAATGCTTTTATATGATAAATAAGCGAATATTATGTATACGATTGTAGAGTGTCGCATTTGATGTGTTAGGTGATTGTAAAGGAAAGTAATCTTTTCCAATAAATTCAAGCAAGAAGACATAAATCAATCAAATGTTGATAGAGGTTCAATAGATTTTGTAATAGATAAAAAATTAATAAAATATTAATTTAAGTTAATTAAATTTAACAATTAAATATATATTGGTGTGAATAAGATATTGTATCTAGTTAGTTCTTAGTAGAGGATTTATTTAAAAGTCTTAGTTGTCTAGATAAGATCTTATCATATCTTATCTTTATAACTTTTATTTTAATTCTAGTTACCTAGGTCATTTAATATTTGGCAATGCTATAGTTGTCTCATAACATAGGATTAGAACATATGTCATAATCTTGTCTAATCCTACATCTCATCTTTGTCTTTATAAACAATGCCATTTTGATGCTATGTTATATTTAACCCATTAATCAATCTTATATAATGAAGAAAGTTATTCTTGCCATTTTCTTTAATATGGAAGCTATTTTGGTCTCATAGCTGAACTTCGAAGTATTACCACCATTAACTCCTACAATATATCAATTTAGATTTATTAATTTTCCTTGTGTAATCATGTAAAGGAAAACAAACCTTCTCTACTTTAGTCTTAAATTAATAAATGATAGATATGGTTATAGATAACTTACAATTAAAGATTATTTTATAGAAATAAATGCACTAAATAAGATATACAATTTTGGGTTTAAAGATTGTGGAGTTTTTTTTTATTTTGATGGAGGTCATCCACAAATTACTTTTTGATACTTGATACAAGAGCACAAGTCTTTCGACTGAACCTCTTCATCTAAGAGCCAAGGACTAAGGGGTATCCATTTTGCCAAATTCGCCTCAGGCACAATAATGGCCTTGTCTCTTTTCAAGATGTCAGAGTCATGCAACAAGACTCGAGCCCTGGTGGACTCTTTAAGAACCATTCAACTTTACAAATAGACCAAGGGTCCATTGATAGGTTGTGGAATTTTGATTCCAATAGATTTATAATTAATGTATTTTTCCTATAAAATAATTTGATATATTATAATTTCACCTTCAACACAAATTGGAAATGTATTTATAGATTTACTGTTAGATAAAATGTGTTCCCAACAAAATGCCTTGTAAAAAACATGGCTAAGTGATAGGTGACACTCTTCAAAATATTGAAGGACGTTGTCCAAGTTATATGTGTTTTCAAAGTTACTACTATTGAACATGCCAAAAGGGAGGGGGGTTAATTAGTCTGGACCTCAACCTACTTTACTTCTAATCTATTAAACTTCAAACCACAATTAGCTTATTACTATAATTATGAAACATGAAAGCACAAAGCACAACAACCATATGAGCACCAAATTTACATGTGTAGTGGTGTAAATTGTATATGCATATGATTTTGTCCTCACCTAGACCTCACCTTGGTGCTTCATCTTTCGATGCCCAATTGTTGTCTTGATTCTGCTCACACCGACCCACAAACTCACATTTTCACCTCCTTCCCTACCTTTTCCCCAAATATGGGACCTAATTCTTAGGACCAAGGCACCTAATTCCCTAGTCCTCTCAATCAAGACCCATTTTGGTCCTCATAATGGTCACATCAAGTAACCAGGAAATTTGATCTTGTGTCAGACCACTCTAGAAATCTAAATAGTTTTCATGTAGTCAAACTTATAAAATGAGGTCTACCCCTCTTGTTTGATACCTAATCCATCTAATGATCTTAATTGCACTCTAGTGAATTCAATTCAAGTGAGGAAGAAATCAAACATTCATTAAGTATTGGAGAAGAAGTGAAGTCAAGTTCAAGCATTCAAGATGGCATCCACGATCAATTTTTTATGAAGACATTATATAAGACACCTACAAGATATCCTAAAACTCTTACATGTGGATTCAAGCAAGCTTCATCAAGGTATACATTTTAATTACAAGAATTTTATTTTAAATCTATCCTTTCCATCAAAAAGAAAGAATCTTGTTGCAATTTTCCATTACAATTATCATTTTAATTTCAAGGTTTGTTCCTAAACCGGAGTTTGACCCAAGGCAAACCTATCCACAACTTTTTTCCTCATTTTCTATGTGCATAAAATTGACTCGAGAGTTGTACTTATATATTATGATAGAGTTAATGATGATGAACAGATTCAACTTTCAATATAGCAAAAATCAAAAGACTAGGGTCAATCTCACCTACTTGGTCTCAAAAAATCAGCCCAAACTTTCAAGGGCAGGTTTTGATTCTCTTATTTTACCCAAATCCTTGTTTGTTGCTCTATGTGATAATGTATACTACCCCTTTCTCGATCAAAATTTTAGACTCATGTTTGACTTCAGTTGACTTTTTTAGTGGATACATTATTGTGATATTTTACTTAGACATTATGCGATATGGTGATGTGCTTTAATTTGAGTTGCAGTGTATGTTTTTCATGCAGTATTTCCTTATGGATGTTAAATGTGATTTTTATTGGATTACTGACATGGACTGACACATTTACTTTATATGTGCGATGCGTTATATACATGTTTCGTGTTTGTAAGTGTATGAGGTGCGAGGGGATGATTTTCCTTCACTCAATTTGGTGAGACAGGGAATGACATGATTCTCCTTCACCGATGTGTTTTATGTGATTGTATATATATGCACATGTAGTTCGTTGATACAAGGAATTGCGGGTACAAGTACTGTGTAGGTACGTTGTATCGTCTCCACATGGCTTTGCAGGTCTGAGCATACCTTACTGATCTGATGGAAGTGGAGGAGATGGTCCTAAGACCTACGTTTTACCCTAGTCGTGCTCAAAGTGAGCATCGTTAGTCACCCGTCAATTCCCTATGTTGGTATGTGGGTCGTGTATTTGTTTGATTTATGTAGTTGCATAATATGCGTTTGGTGGAATTGATTATTACATTTTAAAGTGTTTAATTAGATTAAATATGTTATTATACTTTGGTAAATAAAAGAGATAAATTAAATGGGACCTTTTATTTGATTAATTGATTAATCAATTAGTGAAATTCATTAATTAGCAAGTGGAATAATGTTATTTTTAAATTTTAAAATTAAATGGTGTATACATTATTTTTGAAAAGTTTAATTGAAATTGGAAGGAATGAAAATATCTTATTCATTGACTTTTTGAATGAATTTTTTTTTTTTTATTTGGAAAAAAATAAAAATTGGAGAGAATAGACTTTTTCTAAAATAAAAAAAAATTGAGACATGAATGTGATTGGTTGAGAAAATTTTTAACCTAAAATAGTTTTAGGTTAAATTTTTTCTATTTTTACCCTGCTCTTCACAAGAATGAGAGAGCAACTTGTTGGGAAGAAATTTGGTCTTCATCTGGTGGAGGAAATTTGCTCAGTGGGAGAAATCAACTCATCTCAACTGATCATCTAGGATAGCTATTGAAGTTGGTTGTGAGAACCTCTATTTTAAATTTCTTGTTTTGAGAAATTATTCGTGTGTGTGATTGTTTTTAAAGATTTGTATTTTGCAACCAAATTTGATTTCTAGTTGAAAGGAGTAGGATGGAATTTTAATTTAGAAGTTAAATCTCTTTCCCAAACAATTTCTTGATGGTTGAAATTATTGAAATTTAAAAAAAAAATTGGGTATCCTCTGTGTGTTTGAAAACTCAAAATATTTCTTTTGGAAACATTCAATTTGACTGTGAAATGTTAAATTGACTTTGTTTTCATGGAATTGGAATGGAGAGAGTTGAAATTTTGTTCAATTTTACCCTTTGAGGGGTTATGCTGGCAAAATTTTGCCAATATTGGTATTTTGGGTTTTCTGATAAAATTATTTTCCTCTCAGAATTATCTTTCTGAGTTTGTATTCCAAAATTTATTTGTAATGAGTGATTTGTTTGTTTTATTGATATTGTATCAATAAAATTTTGTTTAAAAATTTTTTTATTGGGCCTCTATGAGGAGCCATGGCTATGGATTCCCCATAGGGGGGACCCTGTAGTTACACACAACCGCAAGTTGTGAGCCCATAACCTCGTAAGACTATGGTTACACACAGTCGTAGGTTGTGTGCCTACAACCTTGCGCAAGCTATGTGCCCACACTCTTGTGTGGGTTGTGTGTCCCCAGCCTCGCACAGGCTGTGGACAAGGGAGCAGTGGGACCACCGTCCCCCCCCCCCCCCCCCCTTTTTTATATTAATTTTATTATGTTTATAATATGATATATATATATATATACTATGGATTTTAATATTTGTATATATATTTTATTATATATTTTTATACTATTAATATATGATTGGGATTTTAGTATTATCTTTGGGAGCTACTTGATTAAATTAATATGGTTTATTTTAGGACTACTTATCTATCATGTGGAGGATCAATAATTTTGAAATGGATAATTGGTGAATTAATTGATCGAGTTTATTATTATTGAAACTGTAAAATTATGTTTGTTTAGTTTCAATCAAATTTTGTAAACATAGCAAGATAGACCAAATGAGACGGATAGAAAAACCATGTGACCTGATTTCTCATATATATTTTTATCATGATGTTATTTCTTGTTTGCTTATATGCTTGGCTCATAATGAGTTGTAAAATCATGAATTTAGTTGTTTATGCAAAATGTTGTGTTGTTTTTCTATAATGGTCTTGTTTCGTAAATTGAGTGTAATATTTAGTATCTCAACCTAGGTGGTTAGGTTTTGTGGACAGTGAATTGTTATTGTGTCTGAACTCCTGTGTAGGTGTGATTTTGTGCGTCATATCCTAGGGTTCAGTTGAGTTTGTGTAGTGTCATAAGGGAGAGTGGCTTTCGTTTAGGGGCCGTGCCCAAAGTGGTAGCAGGGTAACCCATCGAAAGTTTCCTTAAAAAGTGATAACTTAATAAATTATTAAGGGGTTTAGTAGATGAAACACTAAGTAAGATAATTATGTCTCGCTCATGGTTGAGTGCTAGTATAGACTCAAGATGCAGCGAGAAGGCCTGGAATGGAAAACCAACAACCTTGTCCTTACAAAAGGATTGTTTGGGTCCACGTGAGACTTGGATGGGGCCGAAAATTCAGGAGAGGTTACCAGGGTAACCCAAGATGGGGGTCGGGACCTATGGAGACCTGACAGGATAACCATACCAAGCTATGTGATGACACTCTTCCCTTATGGTCACTAGTGTATAGTCTTGTTGATTTCACCTGTTATGATGTAGATTCATGATCTACGAGTTTACTGTTATTGAGTTGGTCCGATGTTTTATAGGAGTAATATTCAAAATCTCAACCTAGGTGGTTAGGTTTTGTGGATTTGGTCTAATGTACTTCAAGTAAGTGGTCCGATATTTTGTGTCTGAACTCCTCAAAATAATTTGGAGGAGATTACTGCTTTAAATATTGGACTTCAATAGAAAATTAAAAAAGGATTTCACAATATTGACATTGAGGGTGATTCTAAGATCATTATCAATATTTCATCCTCTAAAAGGTTTGGCCAATTGGCTTCTTCAGTACCATTTTGATCATACTAGGTCTCTCCTTCATATATTTTGTATTGATAAAATGATGCACTATTGTAGGAAAGTTAATACCTTTCGGACAAGCTTGCTAATTGGGCTATTGATAATAATTCCTTTTATAAGGAATTTGGGGAGGATGAATTTTCTTGTGGCAGCTTAGTTGGCATTTATATGCTTTCATTGCTTTTGTTATGTTCATTCACTCTTTCCCATACAATGTTTGGATTTGGATGTCCTTGTTATTCTTTTTTTATCATTATTCCTCTTATTGACCATTATCATTTTGACTTTTGAATGTAAATCTGAGAGATTATTTAGTTTGTGGCCTCTTTAGGGCAGAATTTTCTAGATTGTTCCACCATCTTCCTAGAGTTGGCACGAGTCATATGTGCTATTTCATTAATTGAGATAGCATATTCTTTGTATGAGGTTCTTTTTCCCTTCTCTCTGGTCATATTCTAATACTCTCCACCAAGGTGGATTCTTTTGTGTTTAGCTCTACTTGTTTTAATTTCAAGTGCTTCCCCTATTCGTGGTGTGAATGTATAGAAGTTAAGCTCTTTGCGTTGCAACTTGAAGGCCCAAACTTCTCTACAAAATTAAATAGAGGTAACTTCAAAGTCAAATAGGTGGTTAGGTGGTTAGGTGTAGGTGTTTCAGTTCACATATCTTTTCATCTCTTTTTGTGTATAACAAATAGATGGACAAGTTCTACTCAAGAATTCTGACAAGGTCAATAGTGATGAATAGGTTCAACTTTTGATGGAGGAAAATTCAGAGGACTAGGGAAAATTTGTGCTACCTGGTCCCAAAAAAGTAGGCTAAACTTTTGGGAATGAGTTCTCAATATATTATTTTTCTTAGATCCCAATTGGTGGCTTTGTGGCATATCTATAGCTATCTATTTTTATCAACTTGCTTCAAATATTCCTTGTGTTCCCCTAATTACACAATTAAAATCCAATTTCAACTTAGAAAGAGGGAACCAAACCCTAACAAATGAATCTAATAAAGATTTCAAGCCTTTCCTTATTTAGATTGTGGATAGATCTATTGGATTTACCCTTCTTTCAATGTATGATTTATTTGATTATTTAGTGATTTTATTATCTTAATTTAACCCCTAATTCTTAATTACACCATTACATTTGGTGAACCCAATTTCTACATGCTTATTTATGATTCCTTGTCTCAGGTCTGATTTGTATGCATTCTAAAATTCATATATTCACTCATAGATCATATTTGCAATTAAATTACATAAAATTAGAGGTTAAATTCATAAAAACCCTAATTTGTTACTCTAAAATTTACTTGTGGGTTGCATAATTTTTCAATTACATTTTCAGATATGATTGTTTTTTATAATTTTTTTTTTTTTGATAAGATAAACGAGTTTTACATGGACCCAAAACCAAAATTTTTACAACAGGCGGCCATCAACCAAACAAACATGAAACAACATCAAAACAGGGGAGGAACCCTGAGAAGACACAAAAACAAGGAAAATGCAAACAAACAGGCAAAACAAAAGAGAAAGAACTTAGTTAAGGGAGAGCTCTAGATCCTTGTTCTTTTGGATGGAAATCTTTTTGCTTTCCTCCAGCTCCTCCATAATGAATCTAGAGGTACCCTTGATGTCGCTTCTGCTCCTAGTTCTAGAACTAGGTCCAGTGGTTTTGCTGTCTCCAGCAGCCATACCATCTCCTCCAAGATCTTTAACTGGATCGTTGTGGTAGGATATATAAGCAACAACCATGGCATTAATCTTTTCAAGCCCCTCAATACTGTTGTTCATGACACCTTTACTTATATCAACCAGATTCTTGAGATTTTTCTTAATCTCAATCATGGATTGCTCCACCTTATCAATAAATCGTTATGACATTTTCAGGTATGATTATTATAGCATGTTATGTTTAGATTTTGATGCATAAATTTTTGTTTAAATGTACTTGCATTAGTTAAAAATCATAAAAAATGTACATTGTTATCTATTTTTATCATGCATTTCGCATATATGTTATCATTTGAATAAGTGAATTGTTGTCATTTTGTTTAGTTAGCTCCATGATACATTTATTTCATAGATGTGATAATATATTATCCTCCCTTGTTTCACTTTATCCTTCTCCTAAGGATCCTCCTACCCATGATGATATGTTAGTGCAAAAAGAGACGATTAACACTTCTTTCAAAACTCTCCCTCCTAAAGATGAAGTTTTGATGAATGATGTTGATCTTTCTCCTAAAATGTGTCTCTCGGTATGTGCACATGAGGGGCCAAAAAGAGGAAATGGGGAACAAAACATGTTTTAAACTTTGCCAAACATGCCAAATTCCACTTTGACTTTTTGTATGGGTCAGCCAAAGTTTGAATTTGGTTTGGTAATACCTAACCAAAACAAATATCCATTAATAATGGATATCTAAAATTGATGGATATCCTCTGTGTGACATCATTATTGTGATGTCATATTTTCTAAAAGTGGATATTCATTTTTCTTAGCATAAAAAACATACTTTAGTAAAACAAGCATAAATTTTGTGTTTCTTATCAAAATTTTGATATTTTACAAGAATTGGAAAGGTAATTCAAACACTATCAAATGGATAAGGTAATTTTATTAAATTATCCATTCAAAAATAATTATAATCTTTTAAATTTAATCCTTTATTTTTAAATCTTTAAATACTCACAAATTTTGCATGTACAGATTCTCTTTTTTTTACATTCACCTCCTTTATCTATCACTTGTCTGCCTATACTTATATAAATAGTTTTTATCTACCTCTTCCTTGTCTAATTATTTCACTCCTTTTCTCATTCCATCCAGATATTTCCCAAGTTACATTTATCTGTATATATATCTCCCTCTTTCTATTCCTATCTCTCCCTCTCCCACTCTATCCTTCTCACTCCTTATTTTTGTATCTCTCTATTTATCTCTCACCTCTACCATCTCCTTCCTCTCCTAGTATATATATATATATATATATATATATATATATATATATATATATATATATATATATATATATATATATATATATATATATATATATATATATATATATATATATGTATATGTATATATATGTATATGTATATATATATATGTATATATGTATGTATATATATATGTATATATATATGTATATATATATGTATATATATATGTATATATATATATATGTATATATATATGTATATGTATATGTATATATATGTATATATATATATATATATATGTGTGTGTGTGTATATATGTATATATATATATGTATATGTATATATATATATGTAGATATGTATATGTATATGTATGTATATATATATATATATACATATATACATATATATATATACATATACATATATATATATATACATATACATATATATATATACATATACATATATATATATATACATATATATATACATATACATATATATATATACATATATATATACATATACATATATATATATATATACATATATATATATATACATATATATATATATACATATATACATATATATATATATATATATATCATTGATTCATTATCTCTAGAAATCTCTCTTATTCACCCCATCTCTCCCTCGATTTGTCCTACTCTCTTTATGAATTTCTATCCATATCTATTGATACCTCCACCTTCAAATCTCTATCTCTTTCCCTATCCATATCTCTTTCTATATGTCCCTATATCTATATATCTCTTCCTCTATTCATGATTAATCTACCTCTCCCTCTCTTCCTCTATCGCCCTCTCTATGTATCTATCCCTTTCTCTACCTTTATCTCTTTATTTACTCCCTCTCTATATCTCTCTAGATATCTCCCTCCATCCTTCTCTATAACCCCTATATATATATATATATATATATATATATATATATATATATATATATATCCCTCTCTATCTATCCCTACCTATAATCTCTATTTATCTCTTTGTCAATCTATCACACTATCTACATATGTCTATGTATCCATATTCCTCTTCCTTTATATCTCTCTACCTCTTCCTTTTTGTATCTCACTCTATGTACCCCTCTCTATCCATACTTCTCTATCTCTCTATATATTTATCTTTGTCTTTACCTCTCTTTTTCTCTATGTATATTCAACTCCCGCTCTCTTTATCTTCATTTTTATCTCTATTTTCCTCTCTCATTTTCTATCTCTAGATATGTCTCCCTCTTTCTATCCATCCTTGTCTTTCAGTATTTCTCCCTCTCTCCTCATAGACCTTAATATCTATATCTCTATCTCTTTTCTAGGTATGTCTATCTCTCTCTATTTCTCCTTCTATCTCTCCCTCTCTTTATCTATCCATCTATCTTTACCATTACATCTCTCCTTGTTTGTATCTTTATCTTTATACATATCTATCTCTATCTCTTTCATTCTCCCCCTCTATATATTTATCCCTTATAACTCTATCCATCTCCTCTCTATTTGTTTGTGTCTCCCTCTCTATCTCTATTTTCATCTATGTATAGATCTCTCTCCCTATTGTAATGGAGCTTTATATTATTTCTAATTTAGATGTTTTTGTGTTAGCTATATTTAGATCTTAGTTCTTGAAGAGTTTGAATTTTTTGCTAGGGAGGGAGGGGGAGAGAGGTGTGTGTGAGAGAGAGATAGAGACTGAGAAATGGAGAGATGGGGAGAGAAATGGAGAGAGATGGGGAGACACAAAGAGAGAGGGAGAGGTTAATTAAGAGGAGGGGGAAAGGGGAAGAGGGAAGTATCAACAAAGGGAGAGGCAAAGAGAGAGAGATAGTTGGGGATAATTAGCGGGTAGGAGGAGAAGGGAGAGGTAAAGTATCAACAAAGGGAGAGAAGGAGAGATGGGGAGAGAGGTGAAGAGAGATACATAGAGTTATTAGGGGGAGGGGATGGAAGAGAGGTGTAATAGAGAGAGGGTAATTAGGGGGGAAGAGAATGAGAGGGAGGGAGGGAGGGAGTAATTAGGGGGAGGGGTAGAGGGGGGTGAGGAAAGTATCAAAACATAGAGAGTGGGGGAGATTTTAGACAAAGAGAAAGGGTAATTGGAGGGAGGATAGAATGAGAGAGACTTGGGGAAATTAGGGGGTAGGAGAAGAGGGGGAGAGGGGCAAGTATCAACAGAGGGAGAAAAGGGGAGATGGGGAGAGAAGTCAAGAGAGAGATATAGAACAAGGGTAATTATGGGGAGTGGGAGAGGGGGGAGAGGGAAGTATTGACAGAGAGAGGGGGGGTAATTAAGGGGGAGGGGGAGAGTGGGAGACGGGGATAGAGTTGTGAGAGAGAGAGGGTAATTAAGGAGGAGATAATGAGAGAGAGTTGGGGTAAAGTTAGAGGGGGGATAGCTGTGAGAAAGAGAGGGTAATTGGGGATGAGAGAATAAGAGAGAGAGTTTGGGATAATTAGGGGGTAGGAGGAGAGGGAAATGTATCAACAAAGGGAGATATGGGGAGAGAGGTTCAAAGAGAGAGTTTTAGAGAGAAGGTAATTAGGGGGAGGGGGAGAGAGGGCAAAGGGAAGTATCAAAAAAGGGAGAGAGAGGAGGGGGAGGGAGTGGGACGTATCAAAAAGGGGAGAGAAGGGAGAGATGGGGAGAGAAGCCCCTAATTATCCTCTCTCTCTATCTTTTTGTTTATACTTCCCTCTCCCCCCTCCCTCTCCCCCTAATTATCCTCTCTATGTCTCTCTCTTCACCTCTCTCCACGTCTCTTCCTCTCTCCCTTTGTTGATACTTATGCCTCTCCCTCTCCTTTTATTCACTAATTACATGCAAATATCTCTCATTCTTTCTTTCCCTTAATTATGTTGGAATCAAGGAACACTGAGAGGGGGGGTGAATTAGTGTTTTGCAAATTTTAACTTTGTTAATTTGTTCCTTCAACCACTTAATATATTGAACCAAAAGAAAGATTCAAGAACACAAAGCAATCAACCACAGCACCATAACACAAAGATTTTATACATGGAAAAGTCAGTTAAGGGAAAAACCATGGTGGGGATGAGACCCACAAATGAGTATACTCAAATATAAAGTTTTACAATGATAATGCACATGAATTTAGGCCACATGCATTTAGACACACTACCTGGAGCTCACTGCTCAAGAAAGAGAGGCTCACTGCCTATAAATGAATTACAATATATTACTGAAGTATATGAACTAAATAATAGCATCTACAAATTCCTGATTATAGCTCTAGTTAAGCATATTTTACAAACATTTTATATTATGCCTTATATTGCTCTAATTCGTTGTTCTGCAATAATCCAGAGCACAAATCTCCAACTTGCACACATAAAATTATGTAAATTCGATTACCAAAACCTTTCGCATACCCATCGATATCCAAAATGATCATAACAATTGATCTTATATATCCACAACAAGAAATCACATCCATCGCTAGTGGACTCAAGAACACTTAAAACATTATTGAAACGTTTCCACATAGTCGGCTCCATCCGAACTCAAATACCAATACGGACCAAATAATTATCCACATGCTACCTCAATCCTCAAACAAAATACCTAGATCACAAAAACCATCACCGAAATCAATCCACACAATCTGTATTAGGATTATCAATATAAGACTTCCTTTCTGCACTACCAAACTGAAAAATCGATACACAAAGGCTTCTAATTCAGGAACCAATTACCACCGGAGGCTAAAACTCTGGAATAGAGAAACTCGGACATCCATCTACCTTCTGTGAAATCTGCAATACAAAATGATAACCCAAAAGATGTACCAATCAAAATACTGAGCTTTATCGGATACTTATTCTATCTTATCGGACTTGAACCAATCTTCAATCTGACTTCTAGTGGGATCAAATTACATAGTATAGATGGGATTACTGACTTGGGTTTCCATCAATGACAACACCAAATAACCAGTGTAGTGTCTCTTGCCAACAAATTACCCTCTCTCTCTCTCCTATCTCCCCATTTGCCTTTATAAATACTTAGATCTCTCCCCCCTCTCCCCCTCTCCCTAATTACTCTCTATATCTCTCTTCAACTCTCTATGCATCTCTCTTCCCTCTTTGTTGATACTTACCCCTCTCCTCTTACCCCTTAATTATCCCCAACTCTCTCTCTCATTCTCTCTTCACCCCAATTACCATCGCTCTCTAACCTCTCCCCCCCTCTCTCTTCATTTGTTGATACTTTCCTCTCTCCCCCTCTCCTCCTACCACCTAATTACCTCTAGCTCTCTCATTATCTCTCCCCCCCAATTACCCTCTCCTTCTCACCTCTCTCCCCCTCTCACTTTGTTGATACTTCCCTCTGCTCCTCTCCTCCTCCCCACTTAATTTTGTTCCTAGAAATAGGAAGGAATGTATAGAGACTAGGATAGATCTTAGGGGAGAGTGATTGAGATAGAGGAAGAAGTGATGAAGAGGTAGAAATATAAGTGTAGATCTTGAGAGAGAGATAGAAGGAATGAGGTATTCAATGAGATTTAGAGAGACAATTCTAGAGAGAGATGTATAAATAAGGACAAAAGAGAGGGAGGGAGAAATAGATAGGTGGAGTGATAGGTTTAGATCTTAGGAGAGAGAGGTAGAGAAAGGAACAAAGAGATAACATTTTTACCTTTATTTATTAGACTTGTTAAAATTATTATTTTTTCTATTATTAATTACTCATTTAATGTTTCAAGTATTTTGAGATGATTTTTACAAAAAAATCATGAAAGAGAGAGTTCATATGAAAAATTTGTGAGCTTTTGATGTTTCAAAAATGAACGCTAAATTTAAATTAATTACAATTATTTTTTATACAAAATATTAAAACACTGCCTATTCCATAGTATAGAGCTCTAAATCACCTTTTCGATGCCTATAAAAAATCAAATTTGGATAAGAAACATAAACATCACAACAATGACGTCAAGAAATAGATATCTGTTAATAACAGATATCCATTTTTCTGACAATTTTTTCCCTCTATTTCTCCCTCGTGTTTTCTTTGGGATTTGGCTTGAACATGCCAAACTTGAAAAGGCAATACAAAAAATGTGTTTAGAAGTTTTTATTGCTTTTATAGACTTCGCCCATATGGCTAATGACCTTTTTTTTACTCAAAACTAAAGAAACAAAAAGGGGTTTTTATGAAGATTCTAAAATTTCCACCAATATAAATTATACCTTATTTTGAATCTAAGAAATTATTATTATTCATTTTTTATTTGAATTATGACTGAAGTCCTGATTGATAGGCTAATTGAAAAACATCTATAACTTTCAAACAGTATCACATTTTTTTAGTCTAAAACATGCATCACATTCTATGCTTCACATACTATAGGATTTAAAAAATAAATAAATTTTGCAAAGTTTTGACCAAGTTATGGTGGTCAGACATACGATCTTTTAATATTTTTTAAAAGTTGGAAAAAAAATTATAATTAATTATTTATGTCACAGAAAATTACAAAACAATATGCATCACATCCAGACATGAGTCTTCTACATATATCTAAAATCTTATAAAAAAATATTTATGATTTGATTTTGGTTAGGGTGGTCAGACAGACACCTACTTCTTATCTTTTTCCTGAAATTTTAGTACTACTACAAATTTCAAATTTTGATTCAAATAGTTTATTTTTAGAAAATAACTAGTAGCTTAGAAACTAAATTAAATTTGCTACAGATTCTATTCCTATATATTTTTTAAATAATGTTGATAACTTATTCAAATTTTCAAATCAAGTTGCCTAACTTTGTTTTTGTGCATTTTCATTGCCACATACCCCTCTCCCATGAGAGTTTATTAGAGGAAGAGGATGATATCATAAACGCCTTCCTTAATGTTACCTTACCTTTCATACATGGTACCTCTCCTAGAGAAAAAGTGTTAATGGACATTGGGGTAAGTGCACCAAGATGGCTAACAAAAAAGTGGCCACATGAAAAAAAAATGAAATTTCTCATAACCCGAGTGTGTTCTATGAAATTCAAAAATGTGCTAGGCTTGGTGCCAAAAATAATAAAAAAACAAAAAGCTCCTCAAAACCTGTACAAGTTTTGAGGAAAAATTTCTCATAACCCATACTCGTTATGCAAAACTAGAAGGTTTGGCCTTAGTTCTGCATAACCTGTATATGTTATGTAGAACTAGGAACCAAAGAAGAAGTGGGGAGAGAGAGAGAGAGAGGGGAGGGTGAGAATAGGATTAAGAGAGAGAGAGAGAGAGGGGGGGAGGGAGAGAGAGTTAGAGACAAAGAAAGAAGGGGATAGAAAGAGAGGTAGAGAGATAGGGAAAGGAAGAGAAGGGAGAAAGGGAGAGAGAGAGAGAGAGAGAGAGAGAGAGAGAGAGTAGGGGGAGAGGGGGTAAGATAGAGAATAGGGGATAAGAAGAGAGGGAGAGAATATGAGAAGGAGAGGGGGAGGGAGAGAGAGGGGGAGAGAGAAAGGAGATTGGGAGAGAGGGAGAGGGAGATGGAGAGAGAGAGAGAGAGAGAGAGAGAGAGAGAGAGAGAGAGAGAGAGAGAGAGAGAGGGTGAAGATGGGGAGAATAGGAGAATAGGATAACGAGAGGGAGAGAGGGAGAGAGAGAGAGAGAGAGAGAGAGAGAGGGGGGGGGAGGAGGAGAGAGAATAGGATAAGATAACAAGAGGGGGAGGGGGAGGGGGGAGAGGGATAGGTAGGGGAGAGAAAGAGAGAGAAGGGGAGAGGGTGATAATAGGATAGGATAACGAGAGAGAGAGAGAGAGAGAGAGAGAGAGGGTGAGAGACTTGGCAGAGAGAGAAGTGTGAGGGGGAGAGAGATGAGACAAAACTCAAGGAGGATAATTAGGGCTCAGAATAGATAGAAATGGTGATGGGGGAAGGAAGACGAGAGAGAGGAAAAGAAGAGAGACATGCATGTATACAAACATATATACATATATCTATATAAATATATGTATATAACTATAGATATGCATATATACATACATAAACACATATTATATATGTATGTCTATACATATGTGTAGTATACACTAAGTTTACAAGCATACATTTTGATGTCTTCATAACCTGTACGGGTTTTGTGAAACTCAAAATGATATTTTTCATAACCCGTACTAGTTTTGTGAAAATTTAAATAATGGGTTTTCATAACCCGTACGGGTTTTGTGAAACTCAAAATGATGTTTTTCATAACCTGTACTAGTTTTGTGAAACACAAAATTATGGTATTTCATAACCCGTACGGGTTTTGTGAAACTCAAAATGATGGTTTTAATTCTACATAACCCGTACGGGTTATGTAGAACTATGAATGGTACTTTTTGTTTTTAAAAACCTAAGTGGGTTATCTTGCACATCAGAACCCGTGCGGGTTTTGGCTTGACCCTAAGGCTTGCAAGCCCATTTTTCCTCCATTTTTGTCCCTTTACATGATTTCTCGACTTCATCATCATCACGTTTACAAATGATCAAGTGGGTATCTCTAAAATTACCACCATAATCTCACACGTCTTCTCATCTTTCTGACCATATAAATTTTTCTATTTTTAGACAACACTAGCATAGTAAACATTAATTTTCTTTATGAGTTCCTTGACAGTCCTCACAGACATACGTCTACCATTTTTTAATAACTTTTGATATACTTGTCCAAATTAAAAATAAATTACATATTATTGTTCTATGCTAGATTCTATACATTTTTTTTTTTAAATTTCATTTTTGATTATTTTGATGCAAGTTATGCCCAACACACGAACAGGTACCAAATTTTTAGAATGCGGTAACTTCAAAAAATCATTAAAAAAAACATACTCAAAAAAAATTACAAAAAAATACACAACTTCTAGATCTTAATCTTACCTATCATCCTACCCAATATTTTTGCAAAATACTAAATCTAATTATATATTTTATGCAGCGCACGAAAATAGCTATGTTATGTTTTTTCTAAAAAAATTAGGAACAGTTTTTCGTGCGAGAGAGGTTTGACCCTCTTAATCTTATCCATTTTTTTTTTAAATTAGTATTTTAGAAACTAGATTCAGAGTACTACAATTATTATTGTTTTCTCAACTCCTATTTTTGAGTGCATGACCTTCGAATATCTCTTTGAAGTTCAGGTTTACCTGTTTTCAGAAAAAAGTGGCCACTTATACCCCCCCTTTTGGTCACCATCTTGGTGCACTTACCCATTGATTTATCCTCTCCCAAATTTTTTCCTACCAATGAGGACACATTGGTGCAAGATGAGGTTATGAAAACTTCTTTCAAAACTCTCCCTCCTAAGGATGAATCTTTGAATAATTATGTTCATCTTTCTTCTAAAATGTACCTCCCACATGAGGATCATCTGATGCAAGTGGATGACATTGTCACTACCTTTTCTAGCAATACCATAACCTCTTTTCATTTCAATGAATCTCCCACTATAAATAAATCATTAATTAGTTATGTTTTCCCTTATCATGAATCTTTTATTACCCATAAAGATACCTTGGAGCAAGAGGATGAATTTATTAGCAATTTTCTTGTTGCTCTCCCTTCTAAAGATATATTCTTGGAGAACAAAGAACCTAATCAGGTCAATACCACTCATGTGTCTAGTTATGCAAATCCTAAGCCCATGAAGCCTCCTAATATCCTAAAAGTTACAAAATACATATGTGAAAGAGGTGATATGGAAAGTAAACTAGAACAAAAATATGGCTCTTAAATACACCACACATTTAATGCTTGTGTCAAAAAGGAAGATCTGAATTTTCTTCTAACTTCCCTTCCTTCACCCCCTCATCTTAGGAAAAATGTTTATAAGGAACCTAAGCTTGTTGAGAAGCTTCATGAAACCTTAGCTAATATCTCCCTTTAGGAATTGATTCAAACTTCACCTTAATACCAAAATCTAATTCAAGAAGCCTTACATAAAGTATTGGTTCCTCATCCTTCCTCTAAACGAAATGATATTACAAACCTACAAGATGAATTTCCTTCTATAGTGGTTAAGAATATAAATTATCCCCTTGTGATTACTCCTTTCTTTTATGAACAAAACATAAAAGGTAATTTAATTGATAGTGGGTCGGCACTTAACATTTGTTGTGTTGATGTATTGGACAAGATAAAATGGGATTATTCTTTTGTGTTCGTGGCTTTGATAATGTTCCTAGAGAGTCACTTAGTATGGTCATATTACCTATGAAAGTAGGACCTGTGACTTTACCCACTCCTATTCATGTCATGCCCAACCATCTTAATTATAACCTTCTTCTAGGTAGACCATGGATTCATGCTATGAAAGCGGTTCCTTCTACCCTTCATTGTATAATCAAATTCATATATAGGAATGAACTTCACATTTAATCAAGGTTGATCCTAATCCTTATAATCTCATTCATGATAAAGTGGGATGCAGTTCTCCGTTTAATACTATGATTTCTTCAACAACACAATCTCCTATCAATGACTCTTCCTTAGTAAGGAACGGGGGTACATCCTAATTTACACCCTCCTTCAATGGGTATAAGAGTACTCAATCTAAGAATGAAGCCTTGAAGGAGCCTTATATGTCATTTATCCAAGCTTATTTTCCTTCCAACACATGTCTTGATGATGATGTGTATGGGGTCTCTTTAGAATATGATACTAACAATAAGCCCTCTCCTCTAGACAGTTCAACACATATATCTAATTCTACACATGAATACAATGAACATGGTTTAGGATATGTACACCAAAGTTTTGATGGTCATGAGAAATCTACATCACACTTTTCCAAAGAGGGTATAGGTTTCCAAAGTACTCCTTTGTTGACTTCACCTCCTTCGTTGTCTAATATATCCATTTCTTCTTACAACTTCTCATCACAAGAGAGTACCTTGTGTGAGCTTCTTAAAGCCAACTTTCTTACTCTCCCTTTAAAAATTCAAAGAAAGAATCATAATAAAAATAAACACATTACTTCTTTTTGCAAGTATCATAAAATCCATGGCCATTCTACTAATCAATGTCATAATTTAGTGGATAAAATTCAATAATTTACTATAATTGGTTTAATTGCATCTATTGGTATAACTAATGGTGTTTGCAGAACCGATTCACCAGCTAGTATTATCATTGATGACAAACACTTATAGGTGAATAAGGACAAACTCATAGGCAAGGAGGAATGGTAAACCTCAATGGTTTACTCATGACTTCAATCAGCATGGAGGATTCAATGCTTCCCTAATATGCATTATTGACATGCTTAAGCAGTGTGTTGGTCAAAGAACTAATCGGTTGAAGAAAAAACAGAGTAGCTGACTAGTCAGTCAAGCACACGATAGGTGTTGAGATCAGTTTCTTAAAACTGGCAAATGAAATGATGATGTGGTCACAAGAGGTGACTCAGATTGCAGTTTAGTAGTCTTAAGCATGACCAGAACACTCTGGATAGACAGGTGATCAGTCTGATTGATGATCAGCGACCGGTGGAAAAAGATGAAGAGTTACATTGTTGAAGCGGTGATACAGGTTGAAGAATGCTATCCATCGAGAATCTTAGAGCAGTGACCAGTAAGCTGGATGTGATGACCAAAGGTGAATCAATCATGGAAAGATACCGTCAAACAAAAGGCTAGTGAAGAATATAGTAGTTAACAACCAGTTAAGGTGAGATTTGTACAGATTTTCCGGTTCACATTAAAAGGACAAAACACTACCTAGACGTTCATGAAATTAAGAATTGCAGAGGTAGATAAGGATGAGTTGCTGGCGAGATTGATGGAGAGCACATAGAGAGAGTGCGGGAAGATTTGGAAAGATTTGAATTTCAAATCTATCAAATGTTAGGTGTAAACTCATTGGGGAATTAGTAGGTATGTGTTGACAAAATATGGTATAAAGTTTTTTGGCGAAAACCAAAAAGATTGATCGTAAAATTTACAAAGTGCAATTTTGAAGAGAGGCATTCCAACAAGGTGAGAAGAGGGCAGAATTGCTAAGTGAATAGCAGAATGGTGAAGAGAGTGTGTAGAGCTCGGATAGTGTGAAGAGAAGAGAAATAATGTAGAGCACCATTAGAGTGCAGAGAAAGTGTGATACAGAGCACCGGTAGACTGTAGAGCAAGTGTAACCGGTGGTCAAACCAAAGATCTTCATTTGGATCTGATTAAGCTAAGAGTAGCTATTACAGTAGATCATTCTCTCTATTGTTTTCTAATAACTGCAATAGTAAAGTCCCTTAACCGAGTGGACTTTAACAAGTCCCTTTGTAAAAATCCCTTAACCAAGTGACATCTTAAATGATGATCGTAAGTCCTTTAACAAGGCTACCTCTAACAAGTTAAAGGTTCTAACAGGCCTTAAAGAAAATCCCTTAACTGGGTGGCACCTAACAGTTTCTTTGTAATCTCCTAACAGGGATGGCTCCTCACCAGGTGTACTCCAGAAGAGTGCAAATTTTGTGAGTTTCTACTTACACCGTGCTTTTCTCCCATTTGGGTTTCCACGAGATAAACCTTGGTGTTCATGTGTGTTTGACCTTTTTGTGTGCATGTTTCTTATTAATGTTGATTATTCTGATAAGTGTTAAGTTTGAGTAGAAACATTAATTGAAGGTTAAATCCGAACAAACCGGTATAGTGTTGATTCACCCCTCCTATCTCAGCACTAGCTAGGTCTAACAATTGGTATTAGAGCCTTGGTCTTTAGATTCAGAAGAGATTAACAACTTAAGGAAAGATCCAAGATGATGCGAAAGGAAGGCCCAAAGTTCTCTACGGATAATTATACATTATGGTGTGGTAGAATGAAGCTCTACCTAAGAACCCTAGGAGATCAATACTGGAATCATGTAAGCATAGTGTACAATGAACCTACAGGGGTTCTCACTACAGATCAGATCAAAGAGAAACAAGATAACATCACAACTATGGATGTGATTTCTAGGACTCTATCTGATAATGAGTATGATGAGGTTCATGATCTGAAAACAACCTATGAGATTTAAAATAAGTTGAAAATTGTTTATGGAGGAGAACCTCGTGTACAAAAGGCTAAGGTGGACAGTTTAAGAGGAAAATTTGATGAGATGAGGATGCAAGAAGGAGAAAATATAGAGCAATACAGCAAAAGAATAAAGGATGTGGTAAATTCCATCAGAAGTATTGGAGGAAAACTTGAAGAAGATGATGTGGTCAGCAAAATCTTCAGAACCTTGCTACCACGATATGCCATAAGGGTTTCCACAATTCAGAAACTCAAATCTTTGGGAGCAGTTAATGTTACACTTGACTCCCTGATCGGTAAGTTGATTGCCTTTGAACTGAGCAACCATGATAATAGTATGCCAAATATTGATGTTTCCTTCAAATCTTCCATGACACTTGTACCAACAATGAGAAGAAAAGAAATTGGAAGTAGTTCTACTACAAGAACCTATCATTCTCATGAACATGACAACTTGTTATCTGAAGAACAGGAACAAGATGAGCTTGAAGCTCTAATAGCAAGAAGGTTGCCAATTGGAAAAGGGAAGTATAGAGTTAAACTACCCCTGAAGTGTTTCTCATGCAATAAAATAGGTCATATTGCATCTAGATGTCTTGACAGTGATAGGAAGGATAACTTTAGAAGATAAAAAGAGAAGAGCAAGAAGAAGTGCTATCTTGTAGAAGGAGTTGTCGATGAAGAATAAGAAGGATTTGATGGAGAAGGGATTGCATTTGTAGTGGTAAAGGAAGATAGCATAGAGGAAAGTGATATGGCACTGATTTCCAGTACAAACTGGTGTGGAGACTTGGTAATCGACAGTGGTTGCACTCACCATATGACTGGTGATAAGAACAAATTCCTTAGCATGGAGGACTTTGATGGAGGACTAGCAAGATTCGACAATGATGCTCCTTGTGTAGTAAAAGGTAAGGTATCTATAGCCCTAAATGATAAAACCAATTGTGAAGATGTTTACTGGGTAGAAGGGATAAGGTATAGTCTATTAATTGTTACACAAATTAACAATAAGGGTTACTAGTTGGCATTTAATGAAGGAATAAGCAAAATAAGTGATAAATCTGGAGGTTTGATTGCTACCAGTGAACAAAATAAAGGTAATATGTTCTACCTAGACACCATTCTAGGAAGTTGCCTAATGGAAAAGGTAGAAAACAGTTAGTTGTGGAACAAAAGATTGTGTCATGTTAATTTTGATAGCATAGCAAAGGTTAGTAAAATGAAGTCTCTCAAAGGTATGTCTGACATTATGAAACCTAAGAATTCTATGTGTAAAGATTGTCAGCTAGGAAAGTTGACTGGATCTAGTTTCAGCAGCAAATATTATTCATCTGAGAATGTGTTGGACTTAGTGCATACAAATTTGCGTGGTCCTATGAGGACTAAGAGTTTTTATGGGGACCAATACTTCATGTTGTTTGTAGATGATTTCTCAAGAATGATGTGGGTTGTATTCTTGAAAAGAAAATCGAAAGCCTTTCACATGTTCAAGGTCTTTTAGGCTCGAGTGGAGAGAGGAACCGGTAAGAGTCTAAAATCTTTGAGATCAGATAGAGGAGGAGAGTTCACCTCTCAAGAGTTCATAAATTACTATGAAGAACAAGGGATTATGAGGCAGATGTCTGCACCCAGAACACCTCAGCAGAATGGAGTTGTTGAAAGAAGAAACAGAACTCTAATTGATTGTGCAAGGACTCTAATGATACAGAAGGATATTCCACATGTCTTCTGGAGAGAATCAGTGAGTATTGTTGTGTATATCTTGAACTAGATACAGGTGAAGAAGGGGACAAATAAGACTCCCTATGAATTATGATGTGCATACTCACCCAATGTGAATTACTTCAAGGTATTTGGAAGCAGGTGCTACATCAAGAGGGATGAGTACTCTAGAAAGTTCGAACCTAAGAGTGATGAAGGAACCTTCTTAGGTTACTCCACAAAGAGTAAAGCATACCGGTGTTTGAACAAAAGTACCGGTAAGATTGTGGAGAGTGCAAATGTTGGAGGAGATGAGTTCTTTGAGAAAATGAATAGGATAGCAAGAGTGAACCAGAGAACTATCAAGGATTTGATTACATTGTACTAGTTGAACTTGCTACAGAAAATCCTAATGTAGCTACAAATGAGGAGACATTTGAAGTAGAACCTATACAACCAGTAGAAGAAGCTCCAAGAAATGAATCGGTACAACCAAGGTATGTCAGAAACAATCATTTTGTTGATAACATTATTGGTGACAAAAATGCAAGAGTATTGACTAGAAGAAAAGCAAGGGAGAGTACTTGTCTTCTCTCTAAAAGTGAGCCCAAAACAACAAAGGAGGTTGTAAAAGATGAAGACTGGATCAAAGCTATGGATGAAGAATTGGAGCAAATTGAGAAAAATGAAACTTGGACCCTTGTGTCCAAACTGGAGAACAAAAATGTGATAGGCACCAAGTGGGTTTTCATAAACAAAATGGATGAAACCGGTCAAGTAGTAAGAAACAAAGAAAGGTTAGTCTGCAAAGGGTATGCACAGGAAGAAGGTTTGGATTATGGAGATACCTTTGCACTGGTGGCCAGACTGGAAGGGGTCAGAATCTTGCTTTCTTATGTTGCTTACAGGAAGTTTAAGGTCTACCAAATGGATGTCAAATTGTCATTCTTGAATGGTGTTCTAGAGGAAGAAGTTTACATTGAGCAACCAGAAGGTTTTTCTTAAGAAGATGGAAGAGATTTAGTATGTAAGCTGAAAAAGGCTTTGTATGGGCTAAAACAAGCACTAAGAGACTGCACTCATACCTGATAAGTATAGGGTTCATGAGAACCAACGACAACAGTAACTTGTATCTGAAGAATGGAAAAGAAGGAAAACATCTTATTGCAAAGATTTTTGTAGATGATATCATCTTTGGAGGAGATGATGAAATGAGAAAAGGTTTTGTAGAAGAAATGAAGAAAGAATTTGAAATGTCCATAATAGGTGAAATAAAATTCTTCATTGGTCTGCAAGTTTCTCAACTTAAGAATGGTATATTCATTAGCCAGACCAAATATATAAGGGAAATATTGAAGACCTTTGGAATGGAAGATTCCAAGCCTATTGGAACTCCGATGGTTATAAGTTGCAAGCTTTCCAAAAATGATAAGGCTAATGAAGTGAATGAGACACTATATCAATCCATGATCGGTAAGTTGCAGTATGCAGTGCATAGTAGACCCGATATAGCACAAGCAGTTGGCTTGGTTGCTAGATTTGCTACAAATCCAAAAGAGACTCATATGGTGGCAGTTAAGAGGATATTTAGATATCTTAAGGGGATTGATGAGTATGCTCTTTGGTATCCACATAAGGTAAATTTCAACTTAAGTGTCTTCACCGATGCAGATTGGGAAGGGAACATTGATGACGGAAAGAGCACTAGTGGAGGTGCATTCTTTCTTGGAGATAGGGTTGTGTCATGGACAAGCAAGGAACAAAATTGTATCTCTCAATCCACAGTTGAGGCAGACTATGTGGCTGCTGCAATCAACTATACACATGTAGTATAGATTAAGTAGATATTGGAAGGTATCCAAGAAAAGGTGACAAAACTTGTGGTGATACATTGTGACAATACAAGTGCCATCAACATATCAAAAATCCTGATAATGCACTCTAAAACCAAGCATATTGCAATAAAATATCATTATCTTAGGGAATAGCTATAGGACAAAGAAGTTAGACTAGAATATGTGTCAACCAAGGAATAGGTTGTAGACATATTCACCAAGCTGCTACCTAAGGATACTTTTGAGTATCTCAAAGGTAAGATAGGAGTAACTCCCCTACATGCTCTAAGGTGAGTGAATATTGGAACAACATCAATCTGACATAATTTTCCTAAAAATTTTATGTATTTGGATTGATGATTATGGACTACTCTTGTTAGGGGGAGCAATCATTGCAGTATGTGAAATAGGATGTCTAGACTCCACCTTTAGCATTTCTTTCAAAGTGGGAGTGAAGTCAAATGTGACATGAATGCAAGCCTGTATAGTAAAAAGGGGGAGTGTGAAAAGGGTGAGTAAGATCATCACTCAAGATCCATCAAAGTAGCTAATCAGTCTAGCAGAAGAAAAAGTGACTAGCTACTAAAGAGAAGTTTGAAGTATTGCCATCAATGCCAAGGGGGGAGATTGTTGGCATAACTAATAGTGTTGGTACAGCCGGTTCATCAGCTAGTATTTTCATTGATGAAAAACACTTACCGGTGAATAAGGTCAAACTCATAGGCAAGGAGGTGTGGTAAACCTCAATGGTTTACTCATGACTACAATCAACATGGAGGATTCAGTGCTTCCCTAATATGCATTATTGACACACTTAAGTAGTGTGTTGGTCGAAGAACTAATCAGTTGAAGGATAAATAGAGTAGTTGACTAGTTCGTCAAGAACCCAATAGGTGTTGGGATCAGTTTCTTAAAACTGGCAAATGAAATGATGATGCAGTCACAAGAGGTGACTCAAATTGCAATTTAGTGGTCTTATGCACAAACAAAACACTCTGGATAGATAGGCGATCAGTCTGATTGATGATTAGTGACCGGTGGCAAAAGATGAAGAGTTACACCGGTGAACCGGTGAAACAAGTTGAAGAATGCTATCCACCGAGAATCTCAGAGTAGTGACCAGTAAGCTAGATGTGATGACCAAAGGTGAGTCAGTCATGGCAAGATACCCTCAAACAAATGGCTAGTGCAGTCTACAGGAGTTAACAACCAGTTAAGGTGAGATTTGTGAATATTTTCTGGTTCGCATTAAAAAGACAAAACATGACCCAAAGGTTGGTGAAATTATGAATTGCAGAGGTAGATAAGGATGAGTTGCTAGCGAGATTGATGGAGAGCATGCAAAGAGAGTGTGGGAAGATTCAGAAAGATTTTAATTTCAAATATATCAAGCGTTAGGTGTAAACTCAATGAGGAATTAGTGGGTATGTGTTGGAAAAATATGGTATAAAATTTTTTGGCGAAAACCAAAAAGATTGATCATAAAATTTACAAAGTGCAATTTTGAAGAGAGGCGATCTAGCAAGGTGAGAAGAGGGCAGAACTGCTAAGTGAATAGAAGAGTGGTGAAGAGAGTGTGCAGAGCTCGGATAGTGTGAAAAGTAGAGAAATAATTCAGAGCACCAGTAGAGTGTAGAGCAAGTGTGATGCAGAGCACCAGTAGAGTGCAGAGCAAGTGTAACTGGTGATTAAACTGAAGAGCTTCATTTGGATCTGATTAAGATAAGAGAATCTATTACAACAGATCATTCTCTTTGTTGTTTTCTAATAACTACAACAGTAAAATCCCTTAACCAGGTGGACTTTAATAGGTCCCTTTGTAAAAATCCCTTAATCGGGTGACATCTTAAATGATGATCCTAAGTCCTTTAATAAGGCTACCTCTAACAGGGTAAAGTTTCTAACAGGCCTTAAATAAAATCCCTTAACTGGGTGTCACCTAATAGTATCTTTGTAATCTCCTAACAGGGATGGATCCTCACCGGGCGTACTCTAGAAGAGTGCAGATTTTGTGAGTTTCTACTCACACCATGGTTTTCTCCCATTTGGGTTTCCAAGAGATAAACCTTGGTGTTCATATGTGTTTGACCTTTTTGTGTGCATGTTTCTTATTAATATTGCTTATTCTAATAAGTGTTAAGTTTGAGTAGAAACATTGATTGAAGGTTAAATCTGAACAAACCGGTATAGTGTTGATTCACCCATCCCCTCTTAGCATCGATTGGGTCTAATAATATCAATGTAATGGATAAAATCCAATACTATGATTCCTTCAACAACATAATATCATGATTTATTTGTAAATCTAAGGTATATATCCTTAACATTTTTTCAATATTTACATTATTTCATTCAAGTTTGTAATAGGTGGAAAATTATGGTTTCCACCATAGAAGGGTAAAAACCACTAATTTTACCATTACATTCAAAAGAGTGGTGAATCCAATAGATTTAGTCACAAATAAGTAATGATAACGACTAAAATACTATTTGAATTCAAAGGGATGATGTTGACTTGCCCTCTTTTGTGAGTTGAAATGATGAAATTAGGTTAAAGTGCTGAAAATGAAGGTAAAATTGTGGAAATAGTAAGCTACAATCATCAATGTAAGGCACACACCTAAATTTGAGTAGTATATGCAAATTTAGACCAGATCATTTGAAAAGCTCCAAAAATATCAGGACTGGAGTGCTTGTCACTCTGGTCCCAACTTTTCACACACCAAAGAGGGTTGATTTGTCTCTAAAAATAATGCCTATTCTAAAGATCACAGCTTTGCACTTCTTTCCTACACACAGAAAGAAGGGGAAATAGGTTGAGAATAGGAGCTTGCCTAAGTCAAACCTTGATTTTGGAATTAACCATGAAATGGAGATAAAAGATAATTGAATTGTTGTAAATAAAGATTCTCCTTTTGAGGAAGATGTTCAATTGTTGTAAATAATGTTTTGTTTGTCTCCACATGAGATTAAGGTTTCATGAAGTCTATCATAAACTAGGATATAAATCTCCACTTCAATTCTTGAATTTTGACTTTGTTGCTACTCCAAAGCTTGAATGATGACTGATTACTTGCTCAAATGCTTGAATGCTTGATCTCATTTGTGTATAATGTATGATTGTTATTGTGTATCTCAAAATGAGAGGGGAAAGCCTCCTTTTATACTTTCCCATTGAAAAACTGATTAATTTTCTGACATGAGCTAACACGGAGCTAAGAATCCCACTCATTTTTTAAATAGGGAGAGGATTTTGAAATAGGGCCCAATTAGGGAGGACCAGGGCATGACGTGTTATTACTACCCTAATTTGGGGCTAAGACAAGGTGCCTCGATGATGAAAAAGGTCAAAAATATAGTCATTCCTAAGTAATATGAGCATAAGCAGGTCCCAGTCATGCCTAGGGGTGCAAACATGGTGTAGGAGCACCTCCTTACTCATCAGGCCTCCATGAGGTCAAATATGAAAGACAAGTTTTTTGATGGATTCTCAATGTAAATAAGGTCAATTATGATCATTGTTGATGTAATAAGGTCGTCTAGACCAATATTTGTTATGTCTAGTCATAGGTTACTCATATTGGCAAAATTGCTCAAGATTGCTCACAAGTTGTAAGAAGTTGTCAAAGAGTGCTCAAGGTGTTTAAATGGTCTATTTTTATTTAAAATATGATGAGAAGGTGTTCTTATGTCCATTTGGACCTATTTTGATGTTTTGGGGGTCATAGGTTTGTCTAAGTTCAAAATTGTCAATTATGTCTAAAAGTTGTCATGAGAAAGTTGTCAAAGGTTGTCAAGTTTGGTCTCCAACGTATATATAGTTTGAAGTGTAGTTGGAGAAGTTTTAACCACCATGTGTATGCATAAATATACCTTTGAAAGGTCAAACCAGGGTTGTTGTTAATTGTATAAAGGAAAAATCAATAAAAACCTTGAAACTTACTGTAATTCCTTGTGTTTCTCCATGTGATAGTCTACTCCAAGGAGTTGTTCATTGATAAGTCTTATTCATTTTCTTTTAAAACTAATTTTTTATGATTCTTAAATGATTCTTCTTCCTTTTCCAGGTGGTTTCATTTGATTTGGTGCACTGTAGAAGAAGATATCTTATTTTTTCTAAAAATTATCAAAACCCCAAACTAAGGTAATCTGAGATAGAGGAAAATATAAAACTCTTTATATATTCATGATTGAAACACCATCCAATGGATGTAAAATATTTTAATGTGTATCTCTTTGTATTCTAAGGTTTCATGATGGAGTTGGAATGTGCTAAAGAAGAGTACAAGGACTAAAATCCCTATCTTAGTCTAAGAAATCAAAACTTTGGTGGTGATTTGGAAGGTTAAATGTAAGGTGAGGTCCTTGAAAGGGTGGTGAAGGAATAGAAGGGTGTTTGGAGTGTCTAAGGACATGTTCTCAACATTGGTAACCTTGAGCAAGATAAAGAGATTAAAAACCCTTGATTGTCCTAAATCTTATGCTTGAGTGTCACAATTTGATAGTGACTTGAATTTCTACATTTTACATGCTTAAGAGTGGATTCCCTATCATCATGGATTGAATTTAAAGGGATGAGAGTAAAGAATGACCCCTCAAATCATGACTATCCCCATCTTGTACATGACTGTCCTATAAGTTGATTTTCATCACTATGAACAATGTTGAGATAGCAGGCTGTTATGATGTTTCCTAGGGTGGTTGGGAGGGTTGAGTCAAGTGCTTGGCCATGGAAGCGAGCCTCAATAATGTCTCCATGAAATTCCTTGTGTTGGGGTATTCCTATTTGGAATTGTGATTTATGTGAGTAAGCCTTTGGTAGTCCTAATTGGGAAAGGCCTAGTGTTGTTGGCCATTGAGTGAATCTATGGTGTTTGGTATTGAAGTGTTTGGTCAAGGGTATAAACATGTTGGTAATACCTATTTGGACATGTTTCCATGATTGGTTGGAGGTTGAGAAGTAGGACTGTTTCTTTGGGTTAATGGGGGAAAATTGAGAAACTAGAGGCCTTGTAAGTACCCAGTAGGCTTGAGGGTTGTTATCACCTTTTATATTAGGTGAGTTGGGAGAAAGATCTCCCTAAGTAGTTGAGTTTGTGTGAATGCTTTGCATCAAAGTGGTATTAGAGAAAGGAAGTAGGTCCCTGAATAAGATAGTTGGTATTTGAGAGAAGAGTAAGTAAGAGGTTGAGGACGAGATGTCTTCGAAGAGTGTGGGTACTGATAGAGAGTTGTAGGAGTTGAAGGAGAATAATTCAAGGTTGCAAGAATCCTATAATGTTGTGATAGCAAGGCTTGAAGCCTTAGAGTCCAATCAAAGAAGGAATGTTTATATAGGAGGAGTCTCAAGAAGAAGAAGAGGAAGAGCACATAGATCTTGAAGAGTAGCAAATACTCAGATTGTTAAAGGCAGTAAAAGGTGATCAGTATAAGGCAAGAGTTGACCTACCTATGTATGGTGGGAATCTAAATGAAAAAGAGTTACCTGACTGGGTAGCAGCTATGGACACATATTTTGAGAGTGAAGATGTGCTATAGGATCAAAGGGTTAAAGTAGCAAAGACAAAGTTGAAAAGACATGCTCTCCCATGGTGGGATTATGAAGAGGCAGAAATAAGGAAGAAGGGCAAGGAAAAGATCATCTCATGGGATAGAATGGTGGCAAAACTCAAAGGTAAGTTTCTCCCTAGATACTATGAGGTTCAAATGTTTAAAAGAATGCAAAGTTTAAAATAGAAGGATTTAGATGTGAAAAATTATCTTGATGAATTTTATAAGTTGAGTATAAGAGTAGGAAGGGATGAGGATGAAATTGTAAAGGTGGCTAGGTATCTTGGAGGACTTAGATTCAATATCCAAGATGAGTTGGTGATTTCTAACCCAAAAATTATGGAAGAATGTTTTCAATTGGCACTCAAGGCTGAGGAGAAAGTCAAAAGAAGGCAAGAGAATTCCACAAGAGGAAGAGGCAAAAGCAATAATAGAGGTAGAGGTGCAATTCCTTCACAAAAGAAAACCCATGAGGATCAAGGTGATACAAGCAAAGGTAAAGAAAAATCATTTTCTACTTCTAGAGGTGGATTTGGTAGTAATAGAGGCGGATTTGGTAGAGGATCTAATCAATTCTCTGGTAGATGTTATAACTGCAATGAATTTGGTCATCCTTCTTTTAAATATCCAAAAAATACAACATCATCATCATCTAAGGTTGACAAAAGGGTTGCGTTTACACAAGTAGAGGAGGTTGATAGTTCAAAGGTGGTTGAATGTAATTTTGAAGTTGGAGAGAGTTTGATGATTAAGAAGACTATTTCGAAGACCTCACGAGGACACGAACCCATACAAAGAAGAAGCCTCTTTAGAACAAGGTGTTAATGCAAAGGTAAAGTTTATACTATTGTTGTTGATTTTGGTTCTACTGATAACATGGTTTCTATTGAAATGGTTGAGAAATTGAATTTGGAAAGGATACCTCATAAGAATCCTTATAGATTTTCTTGGGTTAATAATGATGTTACTTTGTTGGTGAAGGAACAAGCAAAGGTTGATTTTCAAGTTGGTCAGTATAAAGATAGTGTTTTATGTGGTATCTTGCCCATGGCATGTAGCCATATTCTACTTGGTATACCTTGGAAATATGATAACAATGCTTCTTATGATGGTAGGAGGAACACTTATACTATTGAAAAGGATGGGGTTAAGTATACTCTAATGCCAATGAATGATGATGCCAAGAGTAAGAGTAAAATAGTTATGTTTGGTAAGAAGACATTGATGGCATTTGCATGAAGATTGCATTAATGGTATGTTATGTTGTCATTGATGTCAATTAACCAGTAATAATATTGTTGATATTGTTGAAATATTATTCTGTAACCGGTAGGAAGAATTTGTGGAGTGAACAGGTATTGATATATATTTGTGAGTTGAACTAGTAACCGGTAAACCCTACCTATTGTTTTTGATAAACCCTAACCGATTAAGTTTGGTGAATTGGTTATATTGGTTTAGGATCTCATGATGAGCGGCAATGATTATGACATGTATGATTATTGTATGAAGACAATTTCAAGTGATTTTGGCGAGCTAATGTAACAGTTTTTTTTCTAGGGAATGAGCAATTATTTGCATATAATGCAAAGCACGTGATGAGTTACTAAGCTCAATGAAGCAGTGATCAAGGAGCGATTGAAATTTTCTTGATTGATGTGCAAAGATTTCTATGTAATATAATGGTCATAATTGAACCGACTCATCTGTAATCTCTATGAGAATTAGGTTTTTGTTGTGTTACTGACCTAATTGATTTGTTTATAAGGTCGATGAATTTGACTTCGAAAAGAGTTGGAAAAGATCAATTGAGTGTGTGGTTGCCGAACTGGATGATGTATCTGCAGTTTGAGTAAAGGAAGATAGGAGCATGCAAAGGATCTAATCAAGTGTAGTGTTATTCAAACAAATCAGTAAACTCCTATTTTTTTCTAACAATTACTGCAAAATTGAAATCCCCTAACCGGGTAAGCTCTAACAAGCTTCGTACTATTCAAATCCTCTAACAAGGTGATCCATTAGCTTGGATTTTCAAATCCTCTACCAAGGTTACTCCTTATAGGCCATTTCTTCTAACAAGGCATTATAGTCAATCCCTTAACTGGGTGGTTCCTAACAGGATTAGTTCTTCACAAAAAATTTGTAAAGATTTAATAGACTAGGCTCCTAACAGGGCGAACTTCAGAAGAGTTCAGATATTTATCTTATGAGTCTCATCTCACCGTGGTTTTTCCCATTTGGGTTTCCACATCAAAAATAGTTGTGTAAAGTGGTGAATGTTTTTGTGGTTATGTTCTTATGGTTGATTTACTTAACTACTTAACTACTTTGATAAGTCATGGTAACCGGAAGCATTGAGAAATGAAATCTGTTGACATATGAAAAAGTATTTGGATGTTTATGAGTTTGAAGTTGTTTATTGTTAATTTGTTGTAACAGTCAGCCAGTTTATCTTATGAGTTTTTATCTTGACAATGGTATTACATTGATAGTTCTAAGTTTACTTTGAGATATTGATTTTGAGATTGGTGAAGTTTGTATCAATTTTTCTATCTACTGATTCACACCCCCCCCTCCCCTCTCAATAGTTGATCGGATACTTATTCTTTCATCATACCATCAATTGGTATCAGTGTATATCAGGTTCTCTAAGTTCTAAGCCTAACATCTTGAGGTAAAGATCTTGCAAATCATGATGAAGAAGGTACAAATTTTAATAGAGAGAACTATAGGATATGGACTGATAGAATGAAAATTTATATCAAGAGTCTGGGAAGCCAGTATTGGGAACATGTCGATACTAAATATGTTGCACTTACTGGGATGTTGACTAATGATCAAAAGAAAGAGCAAAAGGAAAATCATCAAGCATTAGAGGCTATTATCAATTCTTTGTCTAATGCAGAGTATGTATATGCTCATGGTGTAGAGACTGCATATGAGGTATGGAAAAAACTTGAAGAGATTTATAGCGGTGATGAACATGTTAAGATTGCTAAAGAAGGGAGTCTAAGAGGAAAGTTTGATAACATGTGGATGGTTGAAGGTGAGAATATCCAGCAGTATGGTCAAAGGATAAAAGAGTTAGTGAAATTAAGAGTGCAAGAGGTAAAGTGGAAGATTCTACAGTGATCAGTAAGGTATTGAGAACCCTGCTACCATTCTACGCTATCCAAGTTGCAGCCATTCAGGAGCTAAAGTCCATTGACAAAACTAAGGTAACTCTTGACTTCATCATTGGAAAGCTTATTGCTTTTGAATTAAATGGTTATGATGGTAGTGTACATAAATTTGAGTCTGCATTTAGAGCTTTTGTTTCTAACCCATCTGTGAGGAAAACTAGAGATTCCAGTCACAGTTGTGAATCCAAATCTAGCAGAGAAGCTGATGATGAAGACAGTTTAGTTGAGCTTGAAGCATTGTTGGCCTAGCGGTTGCCTAGAGGTATAGGTAAATATAGAGGTAAATTACCTTTGAAATGTTTTGCATGCAACACATAGCTGCTAATTGTCCTAATGGTGATAATGAGCACAAACAAGAGAAATTCAAGAAGTATAAGGGTAAAGGTAAGAGAGATTGTCTTATTGATGTTGATGGTGGTATCACTGATGAGGAATCTAATGGTGATGCTAATGAAGATATTGTGTTTGTAGCCATTAAAGAAGAGATATCAGACCAGAAGGCATTAGTATCGAGGATGGATAACTCTGATGATTGGATCATTGATAGTGGTTGTTCACATCAAATGACTGGTGATCAGAGGAAATTTCTTTCTTTGAAGGAATTTGATGGCGTAGTTGTAAGATTTGGTAATGACTCACCCTGCATGGTTAAAGGTAAGGGAACTATTTCTCTTAATGGAAAGAGAAGTGCAGATGATGTCTATTGGGTTGAAGGTTTAAAGCACAATGTTTTTAGTGTGGCACAACTCAATGACATAGGATACCCATTGGAGTTTAAGAATGGTATGTGCAAAATCTATGGAAGAAAAGGTGAACTGATTGCAACCAAGAAGAAAACTAAAGGTAACCTGTTTCACCTTAATCCTAAAGTCAGCAACTATTTAATTGCAAAGATAGATGATAGTTGGCTTTGGCATAGGATATTTTGTCATACAAACTTTGATAACATTGTTAAAGTGAGTAAGTCCAAGACAGTGAAAGGTTTTCCTCAGTTGGACATATTAGGGTTTCAAGCAGATCTGAAGCAAATATGAACTAACAATTATATGCATATTTAAATACAAAAGATAAAGAAATAAAACAAGACATAGATAACATAGAGATTTAATGTGGTTCACCCAGAATGGGTTACGTCCACCATACATAGCCATCCAATCTTTCTTATTATCCAGCAAAAATAGTACATCAACCTTGCAATGCCTTAAGCATCCTAGCCACTTATAACATGCATTTTTAGGGCAACAAACAAAGTTGTCCTTTTTAGGGTTTTATTACAATGTCGGTTTTCATCAACAAAAAAATGGCAAAAAAAAATTTCTCAAGGGTTGCCGCCCCCGAACCCTCACAATGAGCTTCACCCACTTTCCTGTGGACCGACCCGACCCCAGATCTTGGCAAGAATACATGATGAGTGTACAGTACTTTGCTGATTAGTTGATACATATCAACAATCTCCCACTTGGAGACTGATACTAGATGACACCACTGTACTTGCAACATCCGCTGGATAAAACACTGGGACTCGACTAGTATAAATTCCACAATTATCAATCAAGAAGACCAACAAAAACTGATGAAGAAATCAGCTTCTCCTATGGAACTGCCTTCGTGAACATATCAGCAGGATTCTCACTTGTGTGAATCTTCTCAAGCCGTAACTGACCCTCCTCCAAAATAGTTCGGATGAAGTGGTACCTGAGCTAAATGTGCTTTGTCCTTGAATGAAAAGAAGAGTTCTTTGCAAGATGAATGGCACTCTGGCTATCGGTATACAATGGGCGATCCTCCTGTGTCTGACCCAATTCCTCTAGAAAATATTGTAACCAAATCATCTCCTTGCTAGATTCTGTAGCAGCAACATACTCAACTTCAGTTGTTGAAAGTGCAACAACCTTTTGCAGCCTAGAAATCCAACTAACTGCAGTTCCTCCTATAGTAAAAACATACCCTGTAGTACTCCTTCATGAATCGATATCATCTGCCAGATCAGAGTCAACAAATCCACTCAGAGCAGCATTAGATCCTTTGAAACATAATGCCTTTGTAGTAGTTCCTTTCAGATACCGAAGAATCCATTTCACAGCATTCCAATGTTCCATACCCGGATTACTCATAAACCTGCTCACAACTTCCACTGCATGTGCAATATCTGGCCTTGTGCAAACCATTGCATACATCAGACTGCCAACAGCTGATGAATACAGGATGTTAGACATTTTATTTACCTCTTCTTGTGCCTTTGGGCACATCTCCTTAGTCAATTCGAAATGACTAGCCAAAGGTGTACTAACTGCTTTTGCATCCTGCATGTTAAATCATTTCAACACCTTCTTTATATACTCACTTTGGGAAAAATTCAAGGTTCTATTTTTCCTGTCCCATGTAATCCTCATATCGAGAATTTGCTTAGCTACACCCAAATCCTTCATAGCAAATGACCTGGCTAATTTCTGTTTAAGATCATTTATGTGTTGCATATTAGACCCAGCAACAAGCATGTCATCAACATAAAGCAACGGGATAATATAACTGCCATTATCCAGTCTCTTAAAATATACACAATGATCAGAATGACATCTATGATAACCGTGTTTAGCCATGAAACTGTCAAATTTTAAATACCATTGTTGGGGTGCTTGCTTTAGGCCATACAAATTTTTCTTCAACCTGCACACCAAGTTCTCCTTACCTTTGACCTCATATCCCTATGGTTGCAACATGTAAATTTCCTCCTCCAAATCTCCATGGAGAAAAGCTTTTTTGACATCTAATTGTTCAAAATGTAAATCATCTGTAGCCACAAGACTAAGTACAGTTCTAATTGAAGTCATTTTTACAACTAGAGAAAATATTTCATCATAATCTATTCCCTTTTTCTGTGCAAAACCTTTTACCACAAGTCTAGCCTTATATCTTTTCTAACCTCCTTCCTCCTCTTTCAGTTGATAAACCCATTTGTTAGGCAAGGCTCTTTTTTCTGCAGGTAAAGGGACTAAGTCCCATGTCTTATTTTTCATCAAGGAGTCCATCTCCTCTTTCATGCCTAGCTCCCACTATTGTTTGGCATCCACCTACATTGCTTCTTCATATTCTTCTGGTTCACCAGAATCAGTTAATAATATAGAATACAAAGAAAGAGAATATCTTTTAGGGGGTCTACTTGACCTCGTAGAATGTCTAACACTTGTAGGAGTTTATGAGACAATCTATTGTTGCTGAGAATCAGGTACCTATTGCATTTCATTTTTCAGGAATCTCATCCAACACCACATATTCTTGTTTGTCCTGTTCATGCTTCTTTTCCTGCATCTGTTCTTTATACATAACCTTCTCATTGAATATAACATCTCTACTTCTAATTACTTTCTTATTTTCAAAATCCCATAATCGATAGCCATATTCATCTATCCCATATCCAATGAAGGTAAATTTCTAAGATTTAGCATCAAGCTTGGTTTTGTTTTCTTTATCAACATGGACAAAAGCTTCACAACCAAAAGTTTTCAGAAAAGAATAATTTACCTTTTTACCATTCCATGCCTCCTCTGGAATACCACCATCCAAAGGGGTTGAAGGTCCTCTATTTATAAAATAGACAGTAGTATGTATAGCATCTGCCCAAAAATGTAAAGGCAATTCAGCATGCAATCTCATGCTCCTCGCATGTTCCATGATAGTCCTATTCATTCTCTCTGACACACCATTTTCCTGTGGAGTTCCTGGAACTGTCTTCTGCTTTCGAATTCCATTTAAGGAGAAGTAATCTTCAAATGTTTTACTACAATACTCACCTCCATTATCCTATCTGAGACACTTCAACTTTTTTCCTATCTCATTCTCAACCAAAGCTTTCCATTTCTTAAAAGTTTCAAAAACACCTAATTTTTGTTTTAGGAAATATACCCATGTTTTTTCTGGTTGATTCATCAATAAAAATAACATAATAACAAGAGCCACCAAGAGATGATACCTGAGCCGGCCCCCATACATCTGAATGTACAAGCTCTAACTTCTCACTCTTCTTCTCTTTCCCAACCTTGAGAAATCTGACTCTTTTTTGTTTACCATAAACATAGTTTTCACAGAACTCTAAATCAATCTTGTTTAGTCCTAGCAATAGATTTTTGGAGTGAAGGTTTTTCATCCCTTTCTTACTCATGTGCCCAAGCCTATGGTACTACATTATCGAATATTTTCTTGCAACATCTATTGTTGTTGTCCCTGCAGTAACTTTATCTGTAGCAACTAGGGTAGAGTAAGTGTTACCAATACACATATATAATGTGCCTACCTTCGCACCTTTAGCTACTACTAATGATCCTTTAGTGACCTTCCACATACTATCTGAGAAGGTAACTATGCAACCTTCACTACCTAGTTGCCCTGTAGAAATTAAATTTCTTCTTAAATTAGGAACATGTCTTACCTCCTGCAGAAACCAGTCATTTCCATTCTACAACTTGATCTTTATCTTTCCTTTTCCAACAATTTGACAGGGCTCATCATCACCCAAATATACCTATCCAAAATCACCTTGGACATAATCTAGAAAATATTTTCTATGGGGTGTAGCATGAAATGAAGCCCTAGAATCTATTACCTAGGAATCATTAACAATATCCAAACATAAGATTAAAGTATCTTGTAAAGTATTACTTGCAATATTAGCTTCCTTACTGTCATTTTCATTTTTTTCTCCTTTGTTTTTCTGAGACCAACAGTCTTTCTTTAGATGACCAGGCTTTCCGTAGTACCAACAATCTTTCTTTCCTCTAGATTGAGAGCGTCCTTTCTTTGACTTCCCTCATGACTTCTTATTCCCAGGGCCTTTTCCTCTTTCCTTTGATCTTCCTCTGTTCTCCACATTCAAAACACTACCCGATGATGTTGGAGTCTCACCTGTGCTTTTCTTTTGTATTTCCTCGCTTAGGATAACACCAACAATATCATCAAATATCAAAGTATTTTTACCAGAGATAGAGTTACTTACAGCCATAACCAAGCTATTCCAGCTTTCTGGCAAAGAACATAAAATCAAGAGAGCCCTAACCTCTTCTGCAAAAGTAATTTTTACCGAAGATAATTGACTGGTAATTGTATTAAATTCATTTAAGTGCTCCACTACAGATCCTCCCTCACTCATTTTCAAATTAAACAAATGCTTCATAAGAAATACCTTATTCGAAGTTGAGGGTTTATCATACAACTTAGCCAATATCGCCATCAAACCTACAGTCATCTTTGCTTCTGTTATATTGAAAGCTACAAAGGATGCAAGGTACAATCGAATGGATCCTAGTGCCTTTCTATCTAAAATGTCCCACTCTTCATCTGACATTGTGGTCGCTTTCTTTGCCTTTCCTTCCAATGGCTGCCACAAATCCTTTTGATACAGGTAATCCTCCATTTGCATTTTCCATAACTGATAATTTTGGTCGTTAAACTTTTTGACCTTGAATTTGGAATCCTCCATTGCTCCCACTTAAATCTGAAAGTCCTGCCAATTTACAGAAAACCTCATTCTGATACCAATTGTTAGGGTTACAAGCAGATCCGAAGCAAATATGAACTAACAATTATATACAGATTTAAATACAAAAGATAAAGAAATAAAATAGGACACAGATAACACAGAGATTTAACGTGGTTCACCCAGAATGGGTTACGTCCACCATACACAGTCGTCCAATCTTTCTTATTATCCAACAAAAATAGTACATCAACCTTGCAATGCCTTAAGCATCCCAGTCGCTTATAACATGAATTTTTAGGGAAACAAACAAAGTCGGCCTTTTTAGGGTTTTATTAAAATGTCGGTTTTCATCAACAAAAAATGGCAAAAAAAAGTTTCTCAGGGGCTACCCCCCCGAACCCCGGCGAGAATACGTGCTAAGTGTATAGTACTTTGCTGATCAATTGCCACATATCAACAAGGCAAACCGGTTAATGCTCTATGTAAGGATTGTCAGTTGTAAAAGATGGCATCCTCAACTTTCAAGAGAAAATCCTTTTCAGCAAAACATTTGTTAGATTTGGTTCATACAGATCTTTGTGGACCAATAAGGACAAAAATTATTCAAGGTGACATATGTTTTATGATCTTCACTGATGATTTCTCAAGGATGATGTGGGTCACATTCTTGAAGGATAAGACTGAAGCTTTTGGTAAGTTCAAGGAATTCAGGGCCTTAGCTGAGAAGGAGAGCGGTAAGAAGATAAAATGTCGAGGACAGACCAAGGCGGTGAATTTAATTCTGAGGAATTCACTAGATATTGTGAAGAAAATGGTATCAAATAACATCTTTTTGCACTGAGGACACCACAACAAAATGGTATCACAGAGAGAAACAATCGGTTAGTTGTTGAAGCTGCTAGGACGATGTTGATACAAGGAGGTGTAGCAAAAACCTTTTGGAGAGAACTTGTCAGCATAGCTGTCTACACTATGAACCGGATTTTGGTAAAGAGAGGTAAGAACAAGACTCTTTATGAATATTGGTATGGAAGATCACCTGATGTTAGTTATTTCAAGATATTTGGAAGCAAATGTTCTATTAAGAGAGGTGATTATACTAGCAAATTTGAAGCTAAAAGTGATGAAGGTATATTTCTTGGCTATTCCACCAAGAGTAAGGCCTACAAGTGTTTTAACAACTAGACATAGAGAATTATTGAGAGTGTTGATGTTCAAGTAGATGAATATCCTGAAGTCTCAGAGGAAACCAGTTTGGAGAAAAAGGATGAAGATCCTTGCATTTTGTTTTTGGAACCAAAAACTGTGAAATTTGAAACCGGCAAAGAAAATATTGATGTACCAGTTCAACCAGAACAAATAAATTTAGAGGAAGATGATGATAATGAATAATTTGAACCTGAAGATAATGATCATGTTATTCCAAAATATGTGAGACTGAATCACAATCCTAAACAAATTATTAGGGATAAGGATGTTGGAGTACTAACCAAAAGAAGAATCAGAGAGAATTCTTGCATGATCTCCACTATTGAACCAAGAACTGCTAAGGAAGCATTTGGTGATGATCATTGGGTTAAAGCTATGGAGGAGGAATTAGATCAAATTGAGAAGAACAACACATGGACCCTAGTACCCCGACCGATAAAGAAAAATGTGATAGGTACTAAGTGGGTATTCAGGAACAAGTTGAATGAAGATGGTGTTGTAGTTCGCAATAAAGCTAGGTTGGTTTGTAAAGGTTATGAACAAGAGGAATGAGAAGATTATGGTGAGACTTTTGCACCAGTGGCAAGACTGGAAGGTATCAGAACTTTACTTGCATCTGTAGCACATAAGAAATTCAAGGTATACCAGATGGATGTTAAGTCGGCATTTTTGAATGGGATACTGGAAAAAGAAGTATACATTGAGCAACCAGATGGCTATGCTTTGAATGATGAGAAAGACATGGTATGAAGATTGCATAAGGCTTTATATGGATTAAAGCAGGCACCGAGAGCATGGTATGAAAGGATTCAAACACATCTGATGAAGATAGGCTTTCTGAGAACCAGTGATGATAGTAGCATATATCTCAAATCTGAAGGAGATAAAATATTGGTCAGTGAAGTTTTTGTAGATAATATCATATTTGGAGGTAATGATGACATGAGCAATAGTTTTGCAAATGAAATGAAAAATGAGTTTGAAATGTCTTTAGTGGGAGAAATAAATAATTTCATAGGCTTGCAAATACAACAAATGAAGAATGGTATTTTCATCACATAGTCTAAGTATGTGAAAGAGGTCTTGAAGACATTTGGTATGAGTAATTGTAAACTAGTTGGGACACCAATAGTTATAGGTTGTAAGTTGTCTAAGAAAGATGAATCCATAGTTGTTGATGAGAAGGAATACAGGTCAATGATTGGAAAATTGCACTATGTTGTTCACAGCAGACCGGACATAGCTCATGCAGTTGGCATAGTTTCTAGATTCCAAAATAATCCTAAGGACACATATCTGATAGCAACCAAGAGGATTTTTAGGTACTTGAAAGGTACTATTGACTATGGATTATGCTATCCATATGGAGGAAATTTTGACTTGAAGGTGTACACAGATGCAGATTGGGCAGGAAATGTTCATGACTGGAAAAGCACAACCGGTGGAGCATTTTTTTTTTTGGAGGAAGACTTGTTTCATGGAGTATTAAGAAGCAGAGTTGTACTTCACAATCTACTATTGAAGCTGAGTATGTTGCATCTTTCATGAATTGTACTCAGGCTATCTAGATGAGGCACATTTTGGAAGGTTTTAAGATGAAGATTTCAGAACCTATAAAGATCTTATGTGATAACACAAGTGCCATAAATATTTCCAAGAACCCTATTTTGCATGCATAAACCAAGCATATTTAATTGAAGTATCATTTCTTAAGGAAAAAAGTGCAGAGTAAAGATGTGATCTTGGAGCATGTTTCTACCAAGGAGCAGCTTGCAGATATATTTACTAAACCTCTGCCTAAGACTACTTATGAGTATCTTAGAAGTCAGCTAGGGGTTGTACACCTTCATGATATTAATTAAGAATGATGTAGATTACATCAGTCCCAGAGCTACTTGCAAAATTTTATAGAAGGATTGGCGTAGAAGTGCAGTTATTCCACAGGGGGAGAATCAAGTTGCAAGTTGTTGATGTTGCATAGTGAAATTTGACATTACATGTTTTGCTTTCAATTTGGAATTATTGTCAAAGGGCGAGAAGAATTATGTGATTATGGGAAGAAGAGCCAGTGACAAGCTGAAGACATGGAGAGCATGGTGAATACTTGGTAATGTAAACTAGGCTTCCTATTCACAATCACAGTAGCAATCAATGGTATTGATATTTGTATTGTCAACAATGCCAAAGGGGGAGATTGTTGGTATTTGCATAAAGATTGCATTAATGATATGTTATGTTGTCATTGATGTCAATTAACCGGTAATGATATTGTTGATATTATTGTAATATTGTTCTGTAACCGGTAGGAAGAATTTGTGGAGTGAACCGGTATTACTATCTATTTGTGAGTTGAACCAGTAACCAGTAAACCCTACCTGTTGTTTTTTATAAACCCTAACCGATTAAGTTTGGTGAATTGGTTATATTGGTTTATGATCTAATGATGAGTGGAAATGATTATGACATGTATGATTATTGTATGAAGACAATTTCAAGTGATTTTGGCAAGCTGATGTAATGGTTTTTGTCGAGGGAATGAGCAAGTATATTACATATAATGCAAAGTGTGTGATGAGTTACTAAGTTCAATGAAGTGGTGATCAAAGAGCTATCAAGGTTTTCTTGATTGATGTGCAGAGATTGCTATGTAATCTAATGGGCATACTTGAACCGACTTGTTTGTAATCTCTATGAGAATTAGGTTTTTGTTGTGTTACCGACCTAATTGATTTGTTTATAAGGTCGATGAAGTTGAGTTCGCAAAGAGTTGGCAAAGATCAGTTCAGAGTGTGGTTGCCGAACCGGATGATGTATCTGCAGTTTGAGTAAAGGCAGATAGGAGCATGCAAACGATCTGATCAAGCAAGTGTAGTTCTATTCAAACTGATCAGTAAACTCTTATTGTTTTCTAACAATTACAGCAAAATTGAAATCCCTTAACCAGGTAATCTCTAACAAGCTTGGTACTATTCAAATCCTCTAACAAGGTGATCCATTAGCTTGGGTTTTTAAATCCTCTACCGAGGTTACTCCTTACAAGGTATTGCTTCTAACAAGGCATTGTAGTCAATCCCTTAACCGAGTGGTTCCTAACAAGATCAGTTCTTAACAGGACTTTTGTAAAGCTTTAACGGGATAGGCTCCTAACAGGGTGAACTTCCGAAGAGTTCAGATAGTTATCTTGTGAGTATCATCTCACCATGGTTTTTCCCATTTGGGTTTCCATGTCAAAAATAATTGTGTCAAGTGGTGAATATTTGTGTGGTTATGTTCTTATGGTTGATTTACTTAACTACTTAACTACTTTGATAAGTCATGATAACCAAAAGCATTGAGAAATGAAGTTTGTTGACATATGAAAAAGCATTTGGATGTTTATGAGTTTGAAGTTGTTTACTGTTGATTTGTTGTAACAGACAACCGGTTTATCTTATGAGTTTTTATCTTGATAGTGGTATTACATTGATAGTTCTAAGTTTACCTTGAGAGATTGAATTTGAGATTGGTGAAGTTTGTATCAATTTTTATATCTACTGATTCACCTCCCTCCCCTCATTAGTTGATCGGATACTTATTCTTTCATCATACCATCAGACACTACTCAAGGATGAGGAAGTTGCAGCCAATTCAAGGCTAGAGAAGGTTGAAAACAGTGGTTTGTTTGCAGGGGTAATGATTGGATCCTTTATGTGTCCTTTTGTGTAGGACAAGATCAACAAATAACATGTAAATGTAGGTGTTAAGGAGTAGGTACACTAGAAAGAGACTGAATAAGTACTGGAGAGGGTGCAAGTGCAAGCACCATAAGGCAATTATTGGTATCAACCAAGTGTTATGGTGGTTGGTAATCCTTTTTGGTCTAATGTGCCATTGTGTTCTATTTTTTATCCATTTGTTGTAGGTGTATCAGGTGTGTATTCATAGCACGGAGTTGGAATCCCCTCATGGGACATGAGTTTTTCTATAAGGGGGGTGTATGGTGCAGGAGCACCTCCTTACTCATCAGGCCTCCATGAGGTGAAATATGGAAGAAAATTTTTTTGATGGATTATCAATGTAAATAATGTCAATTATGATCATTTTTTATGTAATAAGGTCATCTAGACCAATATTTATTATGTCTAGTCATAGGCTACTCATATTGGCAAAATTGCTCAAGATTGCTCACAAGTTGTAAGAAGTTGTGAAAGAGTGATCAAGGTGTTTAAATGGTCCATTTTGATGTAAAATGTGATGATAATATTTTATTATGTCCATTTGGACCTAATTTGATGTTTTGGGGGTCATAGGTTTGTCTAAGTTTAAAATTGTCAATTGTGTCTAAAAGTTGTCATGCGAAAGTTGTCAAAGGTTGTCAAGTTTGGTCTCCAATGTACATATGGTTTGAAATGTAGTTGGAGAAGTTTTAACCACCATTTTAATGCATAAATAGACCTTGGGAAGGTTGAACCAAGGTTCTTGTTAATTGTATGAATGAAAAATCAATAAAAATCTTGAAACTTACTGCACTTCCCTGTGTTTCTCCACGTGACAATCTGCTCCAAGGAGTTGTTCATTGACAAGACTTGTTCATTTTCTTTTCAAACTTATTTTTTATTATTCTTGAATAATTCTTCTTCTTTTTCCAAGTGGTTTCATTTGATTTGGTGCACTGTAGAAGAAGATATCTTGTTTTTTTTCTAAAAACTATCAAAACCCCAAACTAAGGTAATCCAAGATAGAGAAAAATGTAAAACTCTTTATATTCATGATTGAAACACCATCCAATGGATGTAAAATCTTGTAAAAATGTAACTCTTTGTCTTCTAATGATTGCAGGGTTTCAAGATGGAATTGTCACATGCTAAAGAAGAGTACAAGGACTGAAATCCCTGTCTTAGTCTGAGAAATCAGAACTTTGGTGGCGATTTGGAAGGTTAAATGTAAGGTGAGAGCCTTGAAAGGGTGGTTGTGGTCTCATAAATTGTACACCCTTGCTAGGGTAGTACAATATCACACTTGGTTTAACACCTGCCTTAGTGTGTTTTCATCTTGCATTGTAATTTCCCTTTAAGCATTTAATTAATTTATTTAATTAAATCTAAAGTCATATTTCTTCACTTCATACATCATAAAATTGGGCCCTTTACCCTAAGTGTGCCCCTTTTTATTTTATTCCTCCAATAAATCATTAAATCATAAACCCTAATTATGTCCTATTTCAACCTTTAAGGCCCAATTTCACATATCAAAACACCTCAAAATCAGCTGTAACTTTGGGATTCTCTCTAATATCATCATATCTAACAACCCTGAAAATTTGGTCAGACCATGTTGAAAGTGCACATGGTCCTCGGCTTTTTTCCCAAAAGTTTGGAGCAAGATTCTATGATATTATAATGCTTAACCCCAAAATATTGGCAGGAAATTCAAATCCTGGGTCAGCCTAAAGATGAAATTAAGATCTAGGGTTTCATACATAAGAGTTATCTTTCTTCATTTGAAGGGATGGATCTAATAATCTAAGAGCAGGTTTTTGGAGCACCAAGAGCCTTCTATGTAGTTAAAGATAAGCCTATGTGGTGTCTTCAACAATATTAAACAACATTTCATCAAGAATTCATAAACAATTAGGAGCCTTGAAGACATTGAAGAATAATAGGAGATCACCGACTCACAATTGGCTTGTACCCCTCCCTTAGGGGTTGGGTATGGTTTCATGTTATTTCATGTCTTTGCATAAGATTCATTAAATCAAATTTCATATTTAAATACATGATTTAGATCTCTTTGCATCATTTATTTAGAGCATTTACTTTGTCAATTACAAGCATTTAGGGTTTACTCTTTAGGGTTGCTCTAGATTGTTTACTTTCATCTTAGGGCCTTGCACACACACAAGATTCATGCACACACTATTTTACTATACAAATTGGCTATTTGTGGAGGTGGAAATCGCCAACATAGGGGTTTTACTGAGGAAAAACCCTATATAGCCACCCAAACCCTTCCTTTTCAGTTACAGGTGCAGAAACGAGTATGTGGAAGGAGTTTCAGATAAGAAAAAGGCACAAGAACCACCCAGAAGTCTTAGAATTGCTCAAAATTGTCAAGGACAGGTGTGTGGTGCCCTTGCATTTTCCAAGACACTGGCATGGCACCATGGTCCCTCCACTTTTCAGTGATTTTTGGCAGTATACATGTTCAGGATCTCAAAATTGCAGTCTGTCAATTACAGCTTTCTGTCAGATTCTCAGGGATAGTGGTGTGGCACCATGGTCCTGGTCAATATAGCTCATTTTTCAGCATTAGTTACACATCCAAATTCCCCCCCCTGTCTTCTTTCAGTATCTTAGTTTCAGATCTGCAAGTTTATTCAATTTCAATTCATATATGCTTCATTGTTCATCTCCTAGTCTAGTTGATTCATCAAAACCCTATTTTTCTCATCATTTGCAACAAGAGGAATAGAAACCCTAAGAGATAATCCTTGGCTCTCCCTTTCTCACAATAATTATCCAAATTGATCTATCTCCCTAGGCTCTTTCGTATTCCCAATGTGTTGGTAAAAGGGGGATTAGGTCCTAGTCACACGGTCTCGCTTTTCTGCCTCCACATTTTGGTGAACCTGACGTGAATCTAGTCTTCTTTAATTCTGATTTGTGTTCTCGTATCTGAGTTGTTTTACTATTTCAAATTCGAATTTACAAATTTACAAGTTTCAATTCCTTGCAAATTTCAAAAATTTAGAGGTCAATTTTGTTGAAACCCTATTTTTCAATTTAAAATTGAACTTGTGGATAGTTTAATTTGGATCATTAATTTTAGATCTGATTTAGGAACACATTTCACTCATAAATTTCATTTTCTAAATCAAAATTTAGATTTCTTGCATTGGTTAAAATTGAATATTTCCATCTATTTTGCATATGTTATCATTTGAAAGAGGAAATGTTTTTGTCATGATGCATTCATTTCATAAATGTGATAATGGGTTAGCTTCCCTTGCTTCAATTTTTCCCTCTTAAAGAACCTCCTCCTACCTATGACAACATTTTAGTGCCTAAAAGAGTTGTTACCAACCCCTTCAAAACTCTCCCATGCTCTAAGGATGAATATTTGAAGAGTGATCTTGACAATTCTCCTAAAATGTGCCATTCCCATCTAGCTATCTTAGGGTAAGGATGATATCATAAACACCTTTCTTAATGTTACTTTACCTTCTTTACATGATGCCTCTCTAAGTGAAAATTTATTGATGGACATTGACTTATCTTCTCCTGAATTTGGTATTTCTAATGGGGCATGTTAGTGAAACAAGAGGTTATGAGCACATCTTTTAAAGATCTCCTTCCTAAGCATGAATCTTTGGAGAAAGATGTTCATCTCCCTCCTAAATAATACTCCCCTCATAGGCATCATTTTGTGCAATAAGATGGTATTGTCCCTAATTTTCCAAGTGATAGCATTTCCTCTTTTGACTTCAACAAAATTCCCACGAGAGATGGTGCATTAATGAAAAATGCTTGCCCTTCTCCCAAAATTGGCAATAACAATAAGGACATCTTTGTGTCAACACATAAAATTGGCAATAACAATAAGGACATCTTTGTGTCAACACTTCAATTGTCAATAACAATTATGAAAACCATAACAAATTGACCCATTGCCTTCTAAAAGATGCGAGTATAGACTTGCTCTCATATTTGTATAAGCAATACCAGTGACTAAACTACACCAAGATGAAGAATTTAATCTATATGAGCATAAGAATAAGCTAAATGGATGCAAGATTATTCTAGATGGATGAATAGTAAGCTATATGAATTTAGGCAATCATAATTGAACTAAATATGCAAAAAGCTAAACTAAGATGCAATAATCTCAAAAATACAATATCTTCAATGACTCTAGAGCAAAAACTGCATAATAACAATAAATCTCTAGGGTGTTTTGAATGAGAGATGAAGGCTGAATTTATAGAGAATCAAAAGAGAGACCAACGGTCAAGATCGATTAGCAATGAGTGGTTGAGATTATTCAAGAAAAAGAATAATTTAAGATAATTGAAATAATTGAGAGATTAGATTCAATTAACCTTGAGATAAATTCCAATTATGGCTTGATTGAAATGCATTCAGATTATAAGTTTGAGTTTGCATTGGAGATGAAATTCAATTAATTTCATGCACTTGAATTAAAAATAGGTGATTCCATGCGATCTCTTTAATTTATTCAAGAAAAGAGTCTTTTCAATGCAACTAAACTTCTCTTCTCAAAAGCTTTGAGTTCTAATTTTAGAGAAGATTAATAAATCAATTTAATTGCTTTTCTGATTTCAAATTATCTCAATTTAGAAAAACAAATATCACAAGTTTAATTTCTCCTCTCAATTCAATTCTTTTATTTTATTTTCAATTTAGCTCTTTCTTTGTGATTAATTCCTCTTTTTGTGATAAATCTCTTTTTTCTTTTGTAAATGAATTCCCTTTTTTAATGATTAAATGGTAAATTTATTAATTAATTAAATATGCTAGGATATTTAATTAAATAAATAGGATAATTGATCAAAATGATTTACATGGAATGATTTAATTAATTAAATAAATATTTAATTAATACATAGTGATTTACTTTCCATGTGATATTTAATGATTGAAGAATTAATTAATTAAGTGCTCAAGGTTGATTTAATTACCTTTAGTTAGGACCTTGGTGGTGTTGTCAATATTAGGGGCCCATGGTTTAGGTGACCATTTTTAGGGTATAACATTTGCCCCTCTTTGAATTAATGTGCGAGAAGTGCATTGGTTCAAAGAATAGTTGATGTCTAGGAGATATTAGTTGTGAACTTGATTGATCACAGACTAGATGAAGAGCAAGGTGTTTAGTTTGTTTTGAAGCGATAAAACTGAATAGACCGTTTAAAGCAATACCAATCCTGAACTTTATTGAACTAGGACCGATGAAGAGAAAAGATACCAAACTTGAACTGGATTGATCAAGAAGTAGATCTTACTGATCTAGAGCTTGATTGAACTAGACACAGTGAGCGAAGATAAAATCAATCTTGAACTTGATGGATCAAGACACGATGAGCGAAGATAAATTGTACAACTTGATTTGATGCGATGAAACTGAACACCTACTTAGATTGAGCATGCGATCAAAGATACTCTTTAAACTCTTGATTAAGTTTAAACAAATAATCAACTTGATGAAAAGCAATGAAACTGATTAACATTAAGAGGCTAATTCAAATGAAGACAAAATCACCTTGATTTGAAGCGATGAAACTCATATGCCCCTAGAGATTGATTTGATTCAGATGATCAAGAAATCTCAACTTGATATGAAGCAATGAAGCTCAGATGCCCCTAGTGATAACGATTTGTTTGATTTTATTTAGTTGAAAAGATTTTTGCTTGACTTTTGATGAAGATTTGAAAATTTTCTCGACTTTGAACATGTGAGGTCATGAGTATACCCCCTCAGGAGCAAAATCAAAAGATAGCGAGGGTACACCATTTTAGGCAATTTTTGGTGATGATAATGACTTGAGCATGAAGAATGATTCAAAGGAATATTTGAAGATTTAGCATTGATTAATGTGAAATTGAGGGCAAATTGAAGAAAGAATGAGCATTTGATGAAAGCGCTAAGTGGTCTCAGTTGTGCGAAATTGACTAGGAGGATGATCTCAGATTTTGATTTCGATCCCGAAAATGGAATGAGGGCGGTCAAATTAGCTTAGGGTATAGTTTTCATGTCTATCGGAGCAAGTTGAAAAATTGGGGTTTTGGCTATATAAGGGGTCTATGTCATTTTCAATTCATTTTAACCTCTCCAAGTTTGAAATTTGAAAAGCCTTCAGTGAAGAGAAATGGCCATGCTGATCTAGGAGCATCGATTCAAGTGCCAGAGATGACATAATCGACCGTGGAACTACAACCTAGTGGTAAGTGATCAATCTTATGCCTATGCATTTCATAAATTTTGAATTTTTGATGAATTTTTTGCATTTTTATGTCGTTGAAAATTCGTGTAACGTCATTTTGTCATGCGATAAGACACCATCTTTTGTACGACAAACTGTCCCTCTCATGTTTTGTTGTTTGAGCATATATATTTTGTCATATGGTGTCATCCCATTTCTCATATAGGTTTTTTCTTCGTAGCCCATATTATCGTGCGAGAGAATATCATTTATCATATGAGAATGTTTTATCATTTGCCATGTATTCCTGACTCATACGAGTTTCTACTACACTGTGAAAACATGTATAAAAAACAATGAGCATTTTTAATAGTTAAAACATGAAATTTTGATTTGGCATTTGGTCTATTTGGATTTGCATGATGTTTAACATGTTTGTAGAGTAATTTGGATGACTTGCTTATGCTTTGTTGTTTGATTTTTGTAGGTTCGATTGCTAGATATTGTGTTTCAGTGTGTCTATCCTCTGATGATGAGGATAGTCTGCGAGCTATCAGATGTAGATAGAGCACAAATTGATTTGTGCAACTTTACTCACCTTTTAGAGATGCCTGATATCCTTGTGAATCACGGGATTCTTACTACACTAGTTGAGCATTTCCATTCAGAGCATAATACCTTTCATCTACCAGTTGGAGAGATGATCATTACACCAAAGGATGTGCACAGGATTTTGAGGATTTCATTTGCTGGGGATAAGATTGACTATGATTCTGCTCAGCGACCTGGTATCTTAGCCTTGAGACGCATATTTCACGATGAGGACATTCTTGAGCGGGCTATCACTTGGGATGATATGATGAGTAGATACGGTGATCAATTTCCGCTAGCATGTGTATTAGGAGGTATGATAGGTTGTTTCATCATGTCGGGCAGGGGACACTAGGGCTTTCTATGTGGCTATGGTGGGGAACTCGAGAGACTACTGACTCAACCTAAGAGATTAGGGTGGAGATCTTGCTTGTTAGCCCACATGTATCATGAGATGGATGAGATCACCTATAGAGGGGCGAAGGGTATGGTGGTAGGATTTTTGGCTCTTCAGATTTGGGCTTGGGAGCATGTCCTAGTTTGTAGACTGATAGTAGATGGTGCCAAAGATCCACACAAGCCGATCGTATATAGATATTCAGGATATGTCACTCAGCCCCATCTGGGAAAGAAAGAGTATTGGAGACGACAACTCGATGATTTGATCGTTGTAGTGTGGAGACCATAAAGGGGTCTGGAGCTGTGGGATGACTAGAGAGCTCAGTGGAGAGACATGTCCATGACTTGACCTCTCATTGGTTGATTAGTATCGATTATTGAGCAATTTGTGGTATCTAGGGTTATGAGGTAGTATGGAAGGCCTCAGGGTATATCACAAGAGTTCACCACCTACGCCTGATATGGTGATGAGGAGAGATGAAGATGGGCCCCTAGGTTGTCCTACGCATTGAGCATACAAGAGCTAGTCGAGTTATAGCGACAACGATGGGACTATCTTGAAGACATTGCAGATGTGGGGGTATTTCCCAATACAGGGTTTGGTTCCAGAGACATCCCTTCCCCATATTCACGGATCTTGTAGAGCATGTGCCTCTCATAGACAAGGCTAAGGATGAGGCCCCTGCACAAGCACAGGTATAGGTACAGGAATAGGGATGGAGAGAAGAGGTTTCTAAGCGGGCAGGAGGTGATCCTGGTGCTAGAAGCAACTGGGTACTAGTTGGGGGGAGATAGCGCCAGAGAGGTGAGGGTGGATCCCTTGGAGCTATTGGTGTGGAGGCTAGTGGTGCCAGGGCAGCAGAGGGTGGAGGCAAGGAGGAGCAAGAAGCTCCTAGAAAGGTGAGATAGCAAAGAGATGAGTAGGGTGGAGAGCGAGGCAGAGAGGGAGGAGGAGAGCCTTTGAGAGAGCAGGGGGCAGTGGACGCACTACAGTCTATGAGAGCTAGATTAGCAGGTTTGCAGTCACAGTTGACAGTGGCTCAGACATAGCTTGTAGAGTGAAACTGATAGCTTGCAGAGGTGAGAACAGAGAGAGATCGTCAGTTGGCTGAGTTCATAACTGAGCGCGATCGTCAGTTCACTGAGATGAGGACAGAGCAAGACGCTCTTTAGCAGGAGGCTTTGCATCAGACTAGCCGAGCAGTTTATTAAGTTGTAGCATATAGTGTAGCAGTTTCAGTAGCATAGTAGGTTGTCCCATATTCTCAGTATATGTCTCAATCTGAGGGAGCTTGGGAACCTAGGCAGGACGCTGGTCAGCAGGCACCACCTCCTCCACCACCTAGTGATGAGGGAGAGGCAGAGAGATAGATTTTTATAGCTCCTAGATTTTGTTATGTACCCCATTTTTGTAGCACTTATGATTCTTGCTCTGATGAGATATTGTATATGACAATTGATATTATTTGTACTCTGAGAATTTTATGATGATATATACGAGATCTTGATTTGATTTCATCATACTTGTGTTGACTGATTTATGAGATGTTTTTCTATATGCTTTATTCTATATATATGCATATCTCTTCAGTATGGATGTATGTAATGCAGATAAATATGGATTTTTATTTTTGTTTCCTTTCATATGCAAATAAATGATAAAAATGTGTAACTAGTAATGCAAATTTTTATTTTTCTATGCAATAATATGAATGCAAACAAGTACATAATGAAATGTATGGATCGATATAAGGTTCTTATGTATGCAGCTAACATCTCAGTACACAAGTACTCAATCAGAGAAATGATGAAAAAGAGACCACTTAGTTGAGAAATAATGATGCTTCAAACTCTCATTCAGAAGACAAAGAAATCATTGTTATCATACCGAAATCACTCGAAATGCATAAAATTTAGAATGAATGCAGCCTGAACCAAGTCACTGGATTTGGAATGCTTAATTTTCATCACTGAGCGTTTACAAACATAGCAGGTAGAATAGAGTTCCTTTCTTTTCATGTGCAATATTAATTATCTTGTTCGCAATGACCCTTTTTTTGTTCATATCCTTGGACAGATTACGCATGCATCCGGATTGCACATTAAATAAATTCCCTCAAAACAGACAAAGAAATGATGCTAAGCTGCCTATAGCATACAAATAAGTGGAGTCAAGGTATGTGTGGTGATTTCACCTTGATGTGAAGGCACTTATCACAGACACCCAGCTGATTAGATGTTTCCAGATCATCGGAATCATTCCTATAAGCATAAAAACAAAGAAAATATTATGCCCCCAATCCTTGTTCCTCTTAGTTAAGATAGACTTCCTCAAGTTACTCAAAAGGAATAATAATCGAAAACCAATATAAAAGACAACAAACAAAGAAAATTTCATGCATATCTAAAACTGTTTAGTGATTATTTTTAGTAATCTTGTTTTGCTTGTTTACTCAGTGATAAAACTCTTTAATAGTTAGGAGATGGGTGACTGACTCAAATTGGACGACTAGGTATCACTGACGGGAAGATGACTTGGTTGATACCACTTAGGACACGTAAAATGCTCAGTCGATTATCCTAAGACTAGGACATTGATTAGTTTCAAGCCATGAGGGTTCCAAAACAACCAGGATGTCACAAAAGTGACTAAAAGATATATACAAGAGAAATCAAAGATGCAGGAAAGCGAGAAATGCCAATGTTGTGTTGATAGATGGAGTGCTTGAGTAAAAGAGGTGCTTGTTTGTCAGGTTTTCACCTGCTTGGCAAAGATCCTTTTTTTTTTTCAGGACATTTTAGGATTTTTAGGATTTTCCCAGGATAGTTTAGCTGTACAAGTTGTTGGAGCAAAGAATACTAAGTGAAGAATTTTTTCAAGTGAATGGTGTTGATTGGTTCACAAAGCTATTCTCCTTCTGGTGTTGAGAGTTGATAGGCACCAGAGCCAAAGACTATAGTATCGATGTAGGGACCCAACCAGTTGGGTTCAAACTTCCCTTTGTTGTCTCTAAATTGTTGATTTTTAGGATTTTCTCTCAGAACAAGGTCACCAACCTGAAATTATTATTGTCGAACCTTCTTGTTATAACCTTTAGACATTTTCTTTTGATACACTCTTAGATGATCAAATTCCACTTGTCGACGTTCATCCAACAACTCGAGTTCTTGCAATCTTGATATTTGGTAGTCTTCATCAGTAACAAGACCTTGCAAAGAAACTCTTAGAGATAGTATTTCCACCTCAATAGGTAAGACTGCTTCGGATCCATACACCAAAGAAAAAGGTGTAGCCCTAGTAGGTGTTCTGATACTTGTTCTATAAGCCCATAGCACAGGATTAAGGTGCAGATGCCAATCCCTTCCATATTTATTTATTGTTTTGTGTAAGATAGTCAGCAGATTTTTGTTAGATGCTTCAACTTGTCCATTACCTTGAGGGTAATATATGGATGACCAGTGTTGTTTGATTTTGATTTTTTTAGAGATCTCATCTAGATCTTTATTCTTGAATTACCCTCCATTGTCAGTCACAATGGATGAAGATATACCATACCTGCAAATGATATATTTAAGGATGAACAGAGCTATTTGTTTACTGGTTGCTTGGATGAGCGGAACCACTTCTACCCACTTAGTGAAATACTCAGTGGCAGTTATGATAAACTTGTGTTTGTTAGATGATTATGGATATATTTGGCCAATGAGATCAAATGACCATTTTTGAAAAGGCCAGTGTGTAATGAAGGGTATGATATCCCTTGTTGGAGCATGTATGAGGTTCCCATGTAGCTGAAACTTCTCACAAGTTTTAGCAAACTTTATAGCATCTTTCTCTATATCTGGTCAGTATTAGCCAGCCCTTAGTAGTTTTCGAGCTAAAGTTAGACCATTTGAATGAGATCCACAAATACCTTCATGGACATCAGATAATGCACCTTGGGACTCTTCATTTTTTAGACACCTAAGCAAAGTACCATCCAAACCTCGCCTAAATAGATCGTTAGCCATGATGATGTATCGTGAAGCATTTTGGATTAGGTTCCTTTTCTCATTATGGGTAAGATTAGTAGGGATAATATGGTCTTGTAGGTAAGAGTAAATGTGGTTGTAGCGAGATGAGTCATGTCCAATAATGGAGCAGACCATCTGGGACTCAGGAGAATCATATGCAAGATAATGTAACTCTTTCACCAGGAATTTAAAGCGAAAATTAGATTCTTGTAACTCTAGTATAGATGCCAAAGTGGTCATAGCATCTATTGCTTTGTTTTCTAATCTGGGAATTTGCTAAAAAGATACAAAAGTAAAATATTTCTTAAGATCATCAACCATTCTCTTATAAGGCATTAATTTCTCATCTCAGGTCTAATATGTGTCATTGATTTGATTGATGATTAGTTGAGAATCTCCATAGATGTGTAATTCAACAACCTTCCATTCGATAGCCAACTTGATCCCATTTACCAAAGCTTCATATTATGCAATGTTTTTTTGTGCAAGGGAAAAGAATCTTGTAAGCCTCCGGAATTGAATATTTTTGAGGAGTAATAAAAAGTATTCCAGCACCATAACCATGTTGATTGAAAGACCCATCAAAGAACATCTTCCATGATTGTTGAGTAAGGTGCATGATGGATTCATCCAAAAATTCTATGTGCAAAGGTTGACTGTCTTCAAGTGGAGCATCAATGAATCGATCTGCAATGACCCGTCCTTTGATGGCTTTGCATTCGACATATTCAATATCAAATGTTGTAAGAACCATGGCCCATTTAGCCAATCTTCCTGTAAGTGTTGCTTTGTTGAGAAGATATTTGAGCGGATCAATCTTAGCCACTAGCTTGATTGAATGCACTAACATGTAGTGTCTCAATTTTTGTGATGCAATGACTAATGCCAAACAAGATTTTTCTATTATAGTATGGTTCATCTCATAGGACGCCAAAGTTTTGCTGATATAATATATAGCTCTTTCCTTTTTATTCTCATCCTTTTGTGCCATAAGTGCCCCCAATGATGTATCGGTAGCTGATATGTATAGGATCAATGGTTTACCTTGAATTGGTGACATCAATATTGGTGGATTAGATAGGTATTCCTTGATTTGCTGAAAGTGTTTCTCACATTCTTGATCCCAGTTGTATGTTGCTTCTTTCATTAATACTTTTGTGAAGGGTCTAGCTTTATCTGCTAGCTGAGAAATAAAGTGTCTAATTGATTGGAGACGTCCTTGTAAACTTCTCATTTGATTGATATTCTTCGGAGGTGGAATTTCCATTATAGCTTGGACCTTCTCAGGATCAACCTCAATTCCTTTCTTTAAAATATTGTAACCAAGTGATTTTCCTGATGTCACTTTGAATGCACACTTTTTAGGATTTAGCCAGAGCTTGAATTTTTCCATTCTATCTAGTATGAGGCCTAGCTCTTGAATATATGTGGATCTCTTCATGGTCTTTACTAAGGTTTCATCAATATAATCTTCCATATTTTTGTGCATCATATCATAGAAGATAGTAGTTACTTCTCTTTGGTAAGTTGCTCCTGCATTTTTTAGTCCAAATGGCATGACATTCCAGCAAAAGGTTCCCCATGCACAGGTGAAAGTTGTCTTTTCTTGATCCTCAGGAGCTATTTTGATCTGATTATAACTAGAGAATCCATCCATTAATGAGTACATCTCATACCCAGCAGTCATATCCACTATCATATCAATGTTAGGCAATGGAAAATCATCCTTCGGACAAGCTTTGTTGAGATCTCTGAAATCTGTGCAAACCCTAATAGATTTGTCTGCCTTTGATACAGGTACTATGTTTGATATTCATTCTGCATAGTCTATAGCTCTGATAAACCTAGCTTTTAGCATTTTTTCTAGCTCAACCTTGACTAGCAGTGCCACATGAGGGTGCATCTTAAGGAGTTTTTGTTTGACTGGTTTAACTCCTGGTGTAATAGAAAGATGGTACATGATGAGATCAGGATCTAGGCCTGGCATATGGAAGTATGTCCATGCAATGTTGATCTTCTTTTCTGAAAAGAGGTTCCTAAAATATTTTAACTCTTCTACTGATAGTGATTGAGCTAAGTGGATGATATGTTGTGTCTCTTGACTCCCAATATTTAATGGTTGAGTTGGTTCGATCAATATAGACGACCTTTCCTGGAAGTGACTTGGCAGTATATCAAGTATCTCACCTTCAAGTGCCTCAGAGAGGTTTTCACCCTTAGGTACGTTTTTTATTTTCTCTATTTTGTATTCTGACACCACCACAATGTAGTTTTTGCCATCAGATCTTTGATTTTTCTTTTTTTGATTTTTGCGACTAAGATACTTGATGTCTGTTTTAGTCATGTTCCCTTTTTGTTCACTGGTGGAAGATTCCATTGGTTCAACTACATTAAGATAGTAGGCTAACATGTAGTCATTGGCAAAGATAGGTACATTCATAGGTTGGTTTTGAAGACTACAATCAATTAGTTCAAGATGTACCAAGGATAAAGTTTGAATAGGTTCAAGGGAGTTCACGGTATTATCATCATAACTTCGGATCAACAAGTTGAGTTCCAGAAGACTACCTTGTGCAAATGTCTCAAGACCAGGAAGAGTTACAACATGATCATTGAAGTGCATGTTAATATTTAGTTGACCTAATCAAACAGACCTACTCCTAGCATCATTCTCTATGCCAGACTGTACTACATATAATGGTTCGACAGTAATAGGATCGGTAGACAGATTCCTGACATTCATGATGGAGGAGTCAAGGTTTGATGTTGAATAGGGATTGTCATAAATAGAACTGTTGTCTGAGTCATCAGAGTCATAGGATGAATTTTCTGACTCTTCTTCAACTGATTGAGTAAAAGTATGTATAGTGTCAATACCTACATCTTTGATGTTGCAAGTTCCTTCGTGATTTGGTTCATTGATCACTTGTATCTGACATACCTGTTGACATAACCTTAATGGCTCTATGAATCTCTATCGTCTACTCCATTCAACTTCCTCTGGACTAATGACTGATCTACTTCTGTAGCTTCCAATTCATCTTGTGCAGTTCCATACCTGATTTGTTCTATCTTATTAGAGGGAGCTATAGTAGGTGGAGAATTTTATTATGTTCTTCCTTCTTTTAGCTTTTGTTCATAGTCTTCTTGTCTTTTTAGTCTAATTTCTTATGTCTCCTTTTGTAGCTTTAAGTGTATCAGCTCTTATGTGCCATATGTAAAATCACTGGACTCTTCTATCATTTTCTAATAAATTTTTAAAAGTAGATTCATATTATTCTTCGAGAGGAGTGAAGTCGTGTTTCGGTTTTGAAAGCCAGGGTTTCTCTTTAACCACTCCTTTAATTTCTTCAGAGGATTTTATGTTGTAGTTGTAGCTGCTTTGAGTGCTTGTGTGCCACTAGCCAAGCTAAATATTGTGGATTTTGATTTTTCTTTAACAGTGTCTACCACTCCATCATTAACAATGTTTCTGTTGTTGCCTTTGTTGTATTTCCAATATTTGTTCTTTTCTTTGGAACTAGAACCTTGTTGTGTTTCTTTCCAAAGTGAGATATCTCATTTCTTTATAAGCACATCTTCCATTCTGAGGGCACTGTCTACCATTTTGTTGAATGAAGGGTACACTTGCATTTAGATATTGTATTTCAATTCATGGATCAAATTGTTGACGAATATATCCATCTTCTCATAATCTAGAATGGGTTGTGAATATCTAGAGTTCATCTTTCTCCAACATTGAAGGAAAGTGAGAAAGGGTTCTCCTATTTTCTATTTGGTATTACAAAGTTCAATCATAGTGACTGGGTGATGAATATTATAGGAGTGTTGTTGTAGAAATAATTGGATTAATTATTCAAAAGTATTGATCCCCATAGGTAGGCTTGAGAACCATTCCATAGCTTGCCCTCCAAAACATCTTTGGAAAAGGTGCATGAAATATGTTTGTTCGTGCATGAACTCCATACATAAGCACAAAATTCTCTGACATGGCCTTGAGGATATGCATTTCCATCATATTTGTCAAACTTTGAAATCTCCACTCATGAAGGAAATGGAGGCATGTAAAGGTCTTTGTCAAATGGAAATGGGCATATTGTGTCCAGAGAATATTGCTTTGATGATTTATCCTTGTTTTTTAGTTTTGTGATCTCAGTCTGTAACACTTGTAATTGTTTATTTACCATTGCTAAGGGTGTCTCTTCCTCTTTAGTTGGAAGGGTCTCAATGTTATAATCAGTAGGAAGTTTAGAGCCTTGCTTTTCTATTTCTAGAAAATAGTCTTCTTTTTCTCTATACATGATAATCTTCATCATATTTTGGAAATGTTTATCGTTTAGACATTTATAACAGTTCTCGTAGGTTTAGAGGCTTCAAAATCACCTGATGAGGAATCACTGTCACTAGTATGGACAATGAGATTGTCATAAGCATCATGTTTAGTAGCTCGTATTTCTTGTTTTGTTCCATATATGGTGGGAGACAAGGGTTCATAAAAAAATGGTATACTTGATGATGAAGGCTTATTACTTACAGGGTCCTCTACGTAAAATGGATTATCTTGATATGAAAAGGATGGTCCTTTGCCTTTGTCGGCTTTCTTACAAGAACTTCTGGTTTGAGTAGCCATTTTTTTTTTGACTAATGTGACCTAGAGCTATATGTGTTTCAAAAGTCAAGATTAAATTGAAGCTAGTTGTTCGTTTGATGTAGTGATTGAGGAAAGTGGCTAAGACTTAGTCTGGTTTCAGGAATGATCTATCCTATGTAAGACATTATCTAAGTAACTTGTTTTGATTTGAGAGAAGTGACTAAGACAATCTAGTTTCAAGAACGATCTATCCTGTATAAGACGTTATCTAAGTAACTTAGGTTTGATAAATGGTTGATTGAACTAGCTGAAAGATGATTGACAAAATCGTGCAACACAACGACAGGGGTACACTATTTAGATTGTTTATGCTTAGGATGATGATAACCAGTCTTATGCTTGTTGTAGATTGTTTTAGGAAAGTTTGACTATTTTGGACTGACAAAATCAGGAATTTGTACGACAGAGTTTATAGACCTAGATGACAGTTTAATGATTTTTAGGACGATGAAAATAGTATGTCGTACGAGTTGTTGTCTGGATTTGTACGACAATTGGGAAGACTTTAGATGATAAACTGATGGATATGATGATTTTTTGTACGACACAAAATAGAGGATCAGACAATAAATCCCTAACCAGGATGACAATTTCTTAGACCTCGTACGACAATTGATAAAGGGTCAGATGACAAATTGTGAGGATTAATGAAGTTTCGTATGACAATACTTATGCAGTAGGATGACAATTGAGAAGACTTGTATGACAAAAGACTGGAGAGAGATGAGATTCTGACAAACAGAGTTTTCAATGATTGACAACGACCAATTTTAGACAGAGACAGAGTTTTGACAACTAAGGTAGACTAATTTCTGACACGGACAGAGTTTTGACGACTAAGGTAGACTAGTTTTTGATATGGACAGAGTTTTGACAACTGAGGTAGACTAGTTTTTGATACGGATAGAGTTTTGACGAATGAGGTAGACTAGTTTTTGATATGGATAGAGTTTTGACGACTGAGGTAGACTAGTTTTTGATATGGACAGAGTTTTGACGATTGAGGTTTGTTTATTGTTTTCTCTAGTTTTAGTATTCCAATTTCAGTTTCAGGGATGAAAATACAATAAACATGCAAGATGTAAAATGACTTCAATCACAGCACGCTAACCCTACAAAATTTGGCTTAGAGAAGAAAACCTTTTCTTGCAAACTTGGGTACACACCCAATAGCTAATCAGAATACGGCTACTAAGTCTCATGCAATGGATTTTCAACACCATATTAGCCAACTCCAAATGCTAATGGGGGCACGAAATGGCGATTATCTTGGGAGAGTTACTATCTCTCTTGCACAAAGATTATCCCCCTTTCGGAGGTGAATCGAGTAGCCTCTATCTTATAGTTCTTAGTCAGGAATTTCATTTGAAATTACCCATTGAAGTCATGCAAGCATGATTGAGGCTTATATCCCGACAAGGTACCAAAACAAGATATAGTCATGCAAACGTGATTGAGACCGCGAGGCCCTACAAAAATGCTCGATATGAGAGATCTCAAAGAGAAAACTCAAATAATCTCATCCTCTAAGACTTTAATCACTAGAGGCCTATTTATTATAGTGATTTGGAATGCTCAGGACCAGTTGTACTCGCTTGGGTCGTTCTCATAGGGTGATTACTTTTTCCCACTATGACAGGCCCGCTAAAGGTAGACAAATCTCAAATTTAGAAAAAGCCTCAAGGGTCTGGATTTCTAATTGTCTGTGCAGACAAGAGCATACTCTCCTACCTCTTAGAATTTTCTTAAAACACAAAAGATAGATTTGCTTATTAACCAGATAACAATTTAGGTGCCTAAAAAATGAATTTAAAGAATACACGATGTTTACTCGAATCTCCTCAGACAACTTGCAAAGACAATGAATCAATAGTCATATTGTCTTTGTGCGACAAGCATATTCTTCAACAAGCATTCTGCAAAAACTAATTAGGCTCTCAAAATGTCTCAAAAAAAAAACAAACAGAAATCCAGGGTCAGCATTAGTGTCATCAAAATTCAATAAAGAACCTGAAGAATGCACTTTGTTTTTAAAACAAAAATATAGAATATCGTACAACAATTCTCACCGAGCCATATGATAATTCGCACATGATTGTACGATACCTACAGTTTGTCGTTCGAGCCTTTGGGAGAACTCATACGATATTTCACAGTAATTGTATGGACCAAAATCCAAAAAATAAATCTGAAAAATAAGAAAAAGTTAGTCTTTAAGGCCTAAAGATGTAGTCTTCTGCCCCACAGTGGGCGCCAGAAATGTGTGTGTGAAAAGTGAAATAAGTATCTGCAAGTTGTAAGACACAACACTTCAATTAATTCATTGCATGCATGGTTAGATAGATATAATCATGAATATGAAAACCATAACAAATCGACCCATTGCCTTCTAAACGATGTGAGTATAGACTTGCTCTCAAATTTGTATAAGCAATACTAGTGACTAGACTACACCAAGACGAAAGATTTAATCTATATGAGTATAAGAATAAGCTAAATGGATGCAAGATTATGCTAGATGGATGAATAGTAAGCTATATGAATTGAAGCAATAATAATTGAACTAAATATGCAAAAAGCTAAACTAAGATGCAATAATCTTAAAAACACAATATCTTCAATGGCTTTAGAGAAAAAACTGCATAATAACAATAAATCTCCAGGGTGTTTTGAATGAGAGATGAAGGCTGAATTTATATAGAATCAAAAGAGAGACCAATGGTCAAGATCAATTAGCAATGAGCAGTTGAGATTATTCAAGAAAAAGCATAATTTAGGATAATTGAAATAATTGAGAGATCAGATTCAGTTAACCTTGAGATAAATTCCAATTATATCTTGACTGAAATGCATTCAAATTATAAGTTTGATTTTGCATTGGAGATAAAATTCAATTAATTCCATGCACTTGAGATAAAAATAGGTGATTCCATGTGATTTTTTTAATTTATTCAAGAAAAGAGTCTTTTCAATGCAACTAAACTTCTCTTCTCAAAAGCTTTGAATTCTAATTTTAGAGAAGATTAATAAATCAATTTAATTGCTTTTCTGATTTCAAATTATCTCAATTTAGAAAAAGAAATATCTCAAGTTTAATTTCTCCTCTGAAATCAATTCTTTTATTTTATTTTCAATTTAACTCTTTCTTTGTGATTAATTCCTCTTTTTCTGATAAATATCTTTTTTTTTGTAAATTAATTCCCTTTTTTTATGATTGAATGGCAAATTTATTAATTAATTAAATATGCTAGGATATTTAATTAAATAAATAGGATAATTGATCAAAATGATTTACTTGGAATGATTTAATTAATTAAATAAATATTTAATTAATATAGAGTGATTCACTTGCCATGTGACATTTAATGATTAAAGAATTAATTAAGTGCTCAAGGTTGATTTAATTGACTTTGGTTAGGACCTTTGTGATGTTGGCAAGATTAGCGGCCCATGGTTTAGGTGACCATTTTTAGGGTATTACAAGTTCAAGGTTCTTGTCCTTCTCAAAATTCCCCACGTAAGCCTATCTTAGTGGTTCAAGGTGGTTATGCTAATGATTCCTTTTTCACTCCTAAGAAACCTATTATTACTATGCAAGGAGGGTATCCTACTAAGAGCCCTTATGAGTATGCTAAGAAAATCACTGGAGAGATTTATCATATGGTTGCTCACACATTCAACACAAGAAACAATAGGAAACCTACTCCTCCTTCAGTTATCCCTACTTCACTTCCTTCCTCTCAACCTATTCTTCCACAATCACCTCGCTTCCACAATCACCTCATATATCACAAAATCTGAGTAAGGAGTGTGATCTCATTAAACAACTTAAAGCTACCCCTGCTAAGATTTCTATTTGGGATTTGGTTCAAACTTCACCCGCTTATCATGGGATGTTACAAGATGCTTTGAAAAACTTAGATTTCACACCTGCAGTGACACCTAATAACATGGCTTCTTTGAGTGATCCTATAAATAAACCCAAAGCTCAAATTGTATTCACACAAGATGAGTTACCTTCTTGTGAAATTCAACATCAATACGATCCTCTTATGATTGTGATTATTATCAATGATAGTGCTATAAGATGAACCTTTGTGTACAATGGATCTGGTCTTAATGTTTGTGGTGTGGACTTATTAGATAAGATTAAAGTGGATTGTTCTCTCATCGAACTTGCTTCTATGTCTATTCAAGGCTTTGATAATGTTGCTAAACAATATTTAGGTTTCATAACCTTTCCTATTAAGGTAGGTCATGTTATGTTACGTACACCTATTCATGTCATGCCTGGTAATTTGACATTTAACCTTCTATTAGGGAGACCCTAGATTCATAGCATGCAAGTTGTCCCCTCAAATTTGCATAGGTAAGTCAAATTCATTTATAACATTAATATATACACCTCATTAGGTGATACCAATCCTCAAGAACCATTCAAATATGGATCTTCTTGTTCAACGACTTCCCATTCTTATCCTAATCATCCTACTTCTTTAAATACATCTACTTCCTTTAATGATCTTTTTCCTTCTAGTACTCCTTATTCTTCTACTCAATTGTAATCTCCTCCCAAGGATATCTTTTCTCCCAAAAAAGTGCTCTCGGATGATGATTGGGGATCTCTAGACTTTAACCCTACTTTTGTAGGAGAGTATAGAGTATCTTGGAAAGGATCTAAGACGGAGAAGGATAAATTTGAGGAATATAAAGAGAAACCTCATTTGTCTAAACAACTAAGTAACCACTTTGTGGTTGCTTCTAATTCAAATGATTTTTTAAATCCTTCCTCTAATCCATATAGCACTAAGACCTATGAGGCACAACCATCTCTTTCTGATTTGGCATCCCTTTATGGTCCTAGTTTTCACATTTTAGCTAAGAGTGGCTATGATGGTAATGGTTGTGGTGCAAATGAACAGGGAATTAAATTTCCTTTAGAACATAACACACATGAAGCTTCATTTGGACTTGGATATAATCCTTCTAAGCCCACCAAAGCATCTAAAATGCCATCTCTCAATGTGAATGCTATATTTAGTAGTGATGATGACCTCACCTTAATTAAATCATCTTCTACTTCTTTCAACACTCATCCCCCTCATAAGGAGATCTTGGTGATGAACAAATCTCTTTATGAATTTCCTCAAGAGATTTCCAATCCCACTTATGAGATTTATCTTCTACTCATTCTAAAATCCATTCTTCTAGGAATAAGGCTCTAATGAATTATACTTATCCCTCTCCTAGGATTTCTTGTGTGCAAGAAAAGTATGACTTGGTGGCCTATTCTTCTCCTATTAACTTCTCTCTTTCTAAAGACTTTTTATAATTCATCATCTTATACATGTTTTTAATCTCACTTATAGTAGAGAATTTAACATGTCATATTCAAATACCTCATTCAATCTATCATGTATTTAAATAACATTAATGGCTATTATGTTCCTCATCAATATGTGACATTGGGAGCTCACTTACTAGGGGCTCATTGTCTTTCCTGATTGTACAATTTCACATGAAATCATAATTTTGGAAGCAACATAATAGCCTATTTCTATCGCACCTCTTCTCCATATATATGAGGGTAAGAGTGATTTCAAACATCTTTCCTTCTTAAGATTAAAATTTCCCCTTTGTGAAGTAGTGTCTTCTATAAGGATTTCTTATTGATTGTAGAGGTGTATTCATATTTGAATTCCTTCTCTCATATTGGAACAAGCATCCCTAATAGAGATCGTACATATCCTTAATTGGGACCTCCTCCTTGGTGTTCGAAGTCTTTGATCATTCATCAATTTCTTGTCTTCATTGAGTAGTATCTTTTATGACAAACCCTTCTATTTTGTGAACATGCATATCCCTGATGAGGATCTCTTGCCTCTTTTAGAAGAGTGTTGCTATAAATAATCTCTCTTTGATGTCATCCATTATTTTTCAATTGGAGTTGTACTTTTGGATTATGTCTCTTACATTTGTTTTCATTTAAATATTTCATCTTGTGTTAGAGAGCTCTCAAATCCTCACACTCTTTGTTGTGTTGGAATTGAAGTTTAGCTCTCTTTCTTACCAAATGATTCTCCATTAGCTTTTATCTTGTATCAAATCTTCTTGCGAGCATTTATCATCAATTTTCTTTAACAATTCGATGTGGTAAACATGATACGTTGTTTCAACTCACTAAAGTTAGCAAGCCGAAATAGGGGGCATATAGCTACCCTCAAATTTTCATTACCTCCCTTAGTAATCATTTAGGTGATTTTGTGGTTTTATATAACATGTGGTTTTGTAGGTGCAATTCCTAACTATGTACTATAGATGTCGTTGGGGGCTTCGTCCGACAACATGTGGATATATCCTTTTTCATGAATGTTTACTTTTCTTTACTTTAGATTGCATATGCATGTAGTGTCATATGATCACTAAAGTGGGGGATAAATGTAGTGTCGTAAATTGTACACCCTTGCTAGGGTGGTATAATTTCACACTTGGTTTAGCAACTGCCTTAGTGTGTTTGCATCTTGCGTTGTAATTTACCTTTAAGAATTTAATTAAATCTAAAGTCATACATCATAAAATTGGGCCCTTTACCCTAAGTGTGCCCCTTTTTATTTTATTCCTCCAATAAATCATTAAATCATAAACCCTAATTATGTCCTATTCCGACCTTTAAGGCCTGATTTCGCATTTCAAAACACCTTGAAATCAGCTATAACTTTGGGATTCTCTCTAATATCATCGTATCTAACAGCCCTGAAAATTTGCTGAAGAATTGGTCAAATCATGTTGAAAGTGCACATGGTCCTCGGATTTTTTTCCTGAAATTTTGGGAGCATAACTCTATGATATTATAATGCTTAACCCTAAAATATTGGTGGGAAATTCAAATCCTAGGTCGGCCTAAAGATGAAATTAAGTCAAAATTAAGATATAGGGTTTCATACATAAGATTTCTCTTTCTTCATTTGAAGGGATGGATCTAAGAATCTAAGAGCATGTTTTTGGAGCATAAGGAGCCTTCTATGTAGTGAAAGATAAGCCTATGTGGAGTCTTCAACAACATTCAAGAACATTTCATCAAGCATTCATCATCAATTAGGAGCCTTGAAGACATTGAAGAATTATAGGAGATCACCGACTGACGATTGGCTTGTACCCCTCCCTTAGGAATTGGGTATGGTTTCATGTTATTTTCATGTCTTTGTATAAGCCTCATTACATCAACTTTAATATTTACATTCATGCCTTAGATCACTTTGCATCATTTATTTAGAGAATTTACTTTGTCAATTACAAGCATTTAGGGTTTACTCTTTAGGGTTGCTCTAGATTGTTTACTTTCATCCTAGGGTATTGCACACACACAAGGTTCCTGCACACAATATTTTACCATACAAATCGGCTATTTGTGGAGGTAGAATTCACCAACACAGGGTTTTGACTAAGGCAAAACCCTATATAGCCACCCAAATCCTTCCTTTTCAATTGCAGGTGCAGAAACAAGTAATCGGAAGGAGTTTTGGATCAACAAAAGGCACAGGAAACACCCAGAAGTCTCAAAATTGCTCAAAACTATCAAGGATAGGGGAGTGGCACCTTGGTCCTACCTAGGAAAATGGTGTGGCGCCATGATCCCTCCACTTTTCAGTGATTTTTGGCATTATACAGGTTCACGATTTCAAAATTCCAATCTGTAAGTTATAGCTTTTTGTCAGATTCTTAGGGACAGTGGCATGCAACCCTGGTCCTGGTCAGTTTGGCTTAGTTTTTACCATTAGGTACACATCCAAATTCCTCCCCCTTATCTACTTTCAGTATCTCAATTTCAAATCTGCAAGTTTGTTCAATTTCAATCCATATATGCTTCATTGTTCATCTCCTAGTCTATTTGATTCATCAAAACCCTATTTTTCTCATCATTTGCAACAAGAGCAATAGAAAACCTAAGAGATAATCCTTGTCTCTCTTATTCTCACAAAAATTAGACAAAGTGAGCTATCTCCCTAGGCTCTTTAGTATTCCCAATCTATTGGCAAAAGTGGGATTAGGTCCTAATCACCTGGTCTCGCTTTTCTGCCTCCATAGTGGTGAAGGCATAGAAGGGTGTGTGGAGTGTCTAAGGACATGTTCTCAACATTGGTAACCTTTAAAAAGCTAAAGAGATTAAAAACCCTTGACTGTCCTAAACCTTATGCTTGACTCTCACAGTTTGACAATAACTTGAATTTCTACACTTTACATGCTTAAGAGTGGATTTGGGGCTAACTTGGAAGTCAGGGGGGGTAGTAGGAAGATTCCCCATCTTCATGGATTTCAAAGTGTTGAGATTTTTTGGTAAACAGATTTGTCACTTTAAATTATCCTTCAAACGTGACCCTGTTCGCCCGAAAAGCAGTGACAATCGTCGCAATAGTTGGAAAGATTGTGGTGAAACCACAATATTCCTCTATGTTTTAGAGGGGCATCTCTCTTGCATGATGGGGGTATTTAGGATTTTTGTGTACTTTTAACTTGAAAGTACATAAAGGAGAAAATGCAAAACTAAAGAAAAGAGAATAACGAAAACCCCAATGGCAAACATATGAACACTAAATAGGATTTCACAAATGATGACTATTACAAGGGGGTTTGAGCATAAAATATGTTTGATATGTAAAGATAAAAGAAGGATAAAAAATCTCAACCTACAAGGAAACAGGTTATCTTATCACATTCAAACCAAGATACCAAGGTATGACTGTGTTTCATCATATACATATATCATTTGAACTATAGATCAATAGATTGCACAATTACATAAATGAATTATCAATTTAACATACAAGAAATTGATAACAATAATTGAGAAGTAGATTCAAGACACACAAATTAAATGCATTCTTGATTATTCGTTTGAAAGTATACAAGTTCAAAAGCTTTGAGTACAAAATGTGAAATCCAAAAGTTCTCTAGCATCTCCCCTTCTGAAAAACTCCCTATTTTACCATGTGAAAGCCTTGAATATATAGGCTTTTAGAAGGAATAACTACTTTCTAACCAACTAGCCTAACTACTTTATGTAACCACTTACAATAACCAGTTAAGATAACTATCATAAGGAAACACTTAGGATAACCACCTAGCATAATCACTTCACATAACTTTCTTAAAATACCTACCCAAGTGATCACTTGTAATAACTACCCTTTTGAAGACAAGTAAGGACTTACCTAACTTTTACAAGAGTGAAGTTCAAATTCTAACTTGTGGTTACAATAAGTAACATAGGTCACTTCTACACTTTTGATTACAATGAAAAACTATGTCATGAGTTATGCAATTTACGTCTCCTATCTTCATCTTCATCTACTCCATTCGCCTTTGTAATCATTTCATGATCTAGCCATTAGAGAACACAAAACACATATCTTTCTATCTTCAAGGAATTCAGATCTAATTGTACATGTTAAACATTCTTTACATAGGGAATTCTTCCACTTGATTCTTGATGTGGGATATCATTTTAAATCATCGAATTTCTCTAGATCCAATTCAAATGATATTTTGAGGTGTAGTCTGCAATCCATATTTTACCATGTACACTATAGTAACCAAATAAGCAAACTACACATGTTAGCTCAATAAAATTTATCAACTTTGAGCCAAACCTATGTCAATCAAAAATATTTCAGATGCAATAATGGCATTCAAAAAAACTCTTGGTATAATAATTTTGATCCATTTCAATAAATTTCCCCCTCCTCTTGACACGGTGCAAATACTCAAATGTTTCTTATCTTCAAATCCATCCTTTCTCATTGAACCCATTAGCACTTTTTTTCAATTGTGTTCTTTGAAATGACATCTCTAAATAAGGCATACTTAATATTTTGATGCATGACCATAACCTATTCAAGAGCATCTACTCTGCATAGACAGGGACAATATTGGCACGGTTTGCTTGAAACTTTCTAGAACCTTATTCTATTTGAAACTTGAAATCCTTTCAATGCATGATATGACATCTCTTTGGAGGTTCTCTAAAAAACATTCCATGAGGTGACATCGCTTCGAGGAAGTCTGTTAAATTATCTACGTGCCTTGTTAGTGGTTCCGTATTTTGCATATCATCTATCAAAGAAGATGCTTGAACGTTTATAAAGCCTTTACAACGAATTCATTTTCTATGAATCTTGTAATCATCTTGTTTCATGAGAGCACATTCCTTCAAGGTTTTCTGTCAGACAAATAATGTGTGCCTGCACTTCCACTTTGCATGCATATCGGTAAGGGAAATCACAACTATAACATTTGATGAATGTTCCTTTATCTTAGGTGCTTTGATGGACATCCATAACTTGTTCAAGGGCATCCATTTTCTGCAGGCAGGGAGGATGGCGGTCAAGGTTGCAGTTTTTAGCTTCCATGCCTGTCAATTGCTTTTCTTAAAAGTCTCTAAAATATTTTCAACACATTCATTTTGCGCCTATCCTGCAATCATCCATTTCATTTCTCAAGATGATAGTTTTGGAAGCATTATGTCATATATTTACGAGAAGAGTCTATACATTCATATTTTGTATGCATGTATCCAAAACGGATTTGGGAACTTTCCATTTTGTGCTAGCAAATAGAATGTTGGCAAAGGTTGTTGCATGGTGGTTTTACACCTGTGACTATGTATTTGCATCTGATTGAATGTTTCAAAATTTATTTTTTTTACCAAGTTAATTTAGTGCATGTTCTATTTCAAGGGTTTAAACACCATCGAGCCATATGCCTTATCTATGCTTCCAAATTTTCCATTCATGTTGACTCTGGCAATTGAAACTCTAATATTTGATAAAACCCTCCATTCATTATGCTCTGATGAATGTTTATTACCTATTCCAAAGCTCGAGTTTTAGCACAAGCGGGAAGGATTCTAGCAAAGGATGTGGAATTTGGCTTTACACTCGCTGCTTGCATTTTCTCGAGGGATTCTACAAACTTGTTTGACAAATGAATTTTGTACATAACTTACAATATTTGTATTCCAGGATAAGACACATCTCTTTAATGCATTATATTAGACATCTCATGTGCCATGAAGGTTACCCATTTTATTTGAATACTACAATCACGGTGTACCATGAGACAACATTGTTTTCAGACATGCTGTCAAACATTTAAAATGCCTTGCTATTTCTTCGATGCATGTCCATAGTTGTTACGAAGCTCCCATTTTTTTGCTAATAAAGAAAATGGAGACAAAGATTGTAGAGCTCAGCTTCGCACCCGGCACTTTACGTTTTCTTGATGGTTACCAATTTGTTTTACCGAGTGCATGTAGTTTCAAAGTGATATAAGAATCAATTATGATAACTAACTCTTCCTTGAAGAATGTGTTTGTGCTTTCATAAACTTGCACAACATTTCCAAATCACCGATGAAATAATAACTGCCTTTTCTCTTAAGAATGTATCGGCTCTTTGGCAACTCGATCAAATTATCGATAAATGAGTTAAAATAACTAACCGTGAGAGTGCATCAGTGTTTTTCTATAATTTGTGAAGTTAGAAAACTTGCAAATATTACTTCATTTATCCTTCACATATTCAGTCAATCAGTGACTTTTGAAAGTGCTACAACTTGCCAATGAGTTGATGGGTAGTTATAATAAGCTGACTGGTCTCTTTGGCCGTTTTTGTAACACAACAAAATGGTTGACAAGGATATCATCTGGTATTGGCAACTTGTGATTCTTGAGAAAAATAATGATTATATCAATTTGAGTTTACTACATTTGTCATTTTCTTTGTTGGCCCTCTATTAATCACAACAACTTACATAATTTGGATTGTGACTCAATATTTGCCTTTGAAATATATTTGAAGTGTGATGCAGAGCTATTTTTCTTTAGTTTTTGCTTTATCTGAAAATCCCTATATAAAGGCATACCTACTATATAGAGTATTTCACTTGATAGAACTAAAGAGCCTTCTTTAGTGAGGTGCACATACATTGTAATTTGAATCTCCTAATTTGAGATGCATATTTTTAATCATAAATTTGAATATCTCTTCTCTTTGATTGAGTGTGCATCAAATAGAAAATTTGACCATTGACTCAGGAGAGTACCTACAAAGACAACCTGAAAGTGCCCGAGATGCACATTGGTCAAATTAATTCAAGTATAGGATTTTTGCACAATATTTTTGAAATTATTCTGTCAAGTTCTAAAACAAGGTAACAACTGGCTCTGACTGGGGACAAGGATCGTAAGGGACATAGGATGAACCCAAAATCACTGGCTCGCAAACTAGTGTACTATCCACTGGGCAACAGAGTCAAGGAGAGGAGACAACAAAGGAGACCAACTAGAGAGACTGGACACAAACCAAAAATGGGACAAACACAACTAAAACTACTAACTATAATATATACATGGTAGACAAAGCCTAACTCAAATTTCTCCAAGATAGTCATACAAAGCCATTTACAGGTTGGGAGAAATAGGAACCTATCTGGAAAAGTGATGAGTATTTGTATAACACCTGGAAGCTCCACAGGTTGAGAGGGTCAACATGTATAAGATGAAAAACATCTTTGTCCAATGAACCAAACAACCATCTCTCATCATAAATATGCGGGCTCTCTTGAACGATTGGGTGCCACTTTCTGTTATATTGATTATATGTTCTGGAATCATGTTAAGCATATCAGCCTTCTCTATCTGGAGATCTTTTTGATGATTTGGATTGAAAACCATTAACCCATGAATCAGACAACCTTCATATAGCTTGTGACGTGAAGAAACTTGTGTAGACACAACCATCGAGTCCTGTTCTTGAGTATCAACTTGAAAATCACTTGTATAAATACACTCATCTGAAAACAAAGGATTGAGGTACACACTTTCACCATAGCAGAAGTCATCATTTGAATCCTTCAAACACCAATCTGGGATACAAACACTATGAGAGTTAACTTCATTGGCTTCCTTCATTAGATCATCCATTACCTCATTCCTTGCTTCACTATTGGCACAATTCCCAAAGCTATCCTTTGATATAGGTGAGTCTTCTTGATCTAAAAATTCAAAAAGTGGATTGCTATGAATTTTGAATTCTTCATAAGGCATAAATAGCACTTCCACTGAGGTTGATACACCTACATAGATTTCACTTTCAGCTTTCTCAACAATACCCATATAGCCTTATAGCCTTCTATATTCTCTTGACTCAAGGATTCTTCTGTATGAAACTCTTCATGAAATCTAAAAACTTCATACTCAGGTTGCATGTATGATAAAGATTGGATGCTCAGTGACTCATCTTCTTTCACTTGGGGCTGATCTAGAAGTTCATCAATATATTCAAAAGTAAATGTCTCCATTTCTGCATGAAAAGAGATATCTGCAAAGTTCCAATTGTGGTTGCCTCTCCATTGGTCATGGTAATGAAAGGTTTCTTAGAAGTTACTGAAACTTTGACATCATCTATGCTACTATCATCTCCATTGATTGGTGATGGAATAATAGGATTGTCTTCTCCACAAAGGAAATCATCATCCAGAGCATTGAGAAACCAACTAGGAATAATGACTACTTGAAATTCATCTTTATGCATCTCTTCTTCACATTCTCTTCATCCTTGGGCTGCATGCATGCCTAGAAAGCATTTGATACATCATATTTAGGCTCCTTATTTTTATATTGATGAAAGACTTCTTCTTTCTTGTGGTAATCTTCATAATGCTCATGGTATCCATGGATGCAATCTTCTTTTTCTTCATCACTCACTTCCTTTTGATCTTTCTTTTGACAGGTATCCTTATGAGTTGATGTAGCTTTATCTTCCTCAACACATGTATAATGTGATGGATCTTTTTTAAAACTTAGATCACAAGAAATCTCATCAAGAATGTGCACATCTTCAAGAAAATAATTTTCTCCCTTTTCTTTTTTGTTCAATCATTTGCAATTTTTGAAACCAGGAAGGATGCACTTTGTTAGGATCAAGTTCCCTATTGCCATAGAAGATTTTCAAAAATTAAAATTTCTTAGTATCATCAAGATCTCGATTTCTTTGAGCAGATAGTGAAACAAAAGGATCTTTTTCTTCATTATTGTTGTTGTTTACCTCTGGTTCAAGTTGCTTTCCATAATAGAAAGTTTTCAAGAAGTTGACTTGTTCAAGATCATCAAGACTTTGATTCTGTTGAGCAACTGGTACAAGAGAAAGAGCACTTTTGTCTCCATCTTTCTTGATTGTTGTTGATTTGGGTAAATGATCATAAGCAAGAAAACCAATATCTTTTCCATCTTTTTCTTCAATCTTTTGCAACACTTGACATAAGGTAGGGTGAATCTTATCAGGAGTAAACTACATACCACCATAAAATCTCTTCAAGAATTCAACTTGTATGGGCTCATCACAGACTTTCTTCTTCTGATATGAGTAGTCTTCATCATCACTTTCACTATCACTTTCCAACTTTCTTTTGTACCAAACCATTGTTCTGGAATGTGATCTTTCAAATAGAGTCACCAACCTTCATTTTGAAGAACGTACCTTGAAATTTATGAGGAAAAAAAAACACTGATATTTCGCTCCCAGCAGAGTCGCCAAAAATATGTTGGTAAATAGATTTTTCACTTTGAATTATCCTTGACCTTATTCGCCCAAAAAGTAGTGACAACCGTCACAATAGTTGGAAAGATTGTGGTGAAACCACAATCTTCCTCTACATTTTAGAGGGGAAGCTCCCTCGTATGATGGGGGTATTTAGGATTTTAGTGTACTTTTAACCTGAAAGTACATAAAGGAGAAAACACAAAACTAAAGAAAAGAGAATAATGGAAACCCCAATGGCACACATACGAACACCAAATAGGATTTCACAAATGATGACTATTACAAGGGGGTTTGAGTACAAAATATGTTTGATATGTAAAGACAAAAAAAGGATAACAAATCTCAACCTACAAGGAAACAGGTTATCTTATCACATTCAAACCAAGATACCAAGGTATGACTGTGTTTCATCATATACATATATCATTTGAAATGTAGATCAATACATTGCACAAGTACATAAATGAATTATCAATTTAACATATGAGAAATTGATAACAATAATTGAGTACATTCAAGACACACAAATTAAATGCATTCTTGATTATTCTTTTGAAAGTATACAAGTTCAAAAGCTTTGAGTACAAAATGTGAAATCCAAGTTCTCCAGCATCTCCCCTTCTGAAAAAGTCCCTATTTTACCATGTGAAAGCCTTGAATATAGAGACTTTGAGAAGGAATAACTACTTTGTAACCAACTAGCCTAACTACTTTATGTAACCACTTACTGTATATGGTGAAAATGGATAACAATAATAAGGATATTGAAAGGCTAAATGAATTCAACCACAAAAACCCTAGCCTAACAACAACAAAGATCCACCATAACATATGAAGATTACCTAAGACAATGCAAATCAAAAGAAATCACAAAGATTATACCATCAAATGTCCAATAGGGTTTTGATCTCCATTCTTCCTATCTCCATTGATCTTGCTTGATATATTTGCTCTCAGATTTTATGTGCACAAGAGCTCAACAAAGAACGGAATGTGGTTGCAAGTAGGATCATAGTGTAGTCAAGTGCATAAAATTCATTAGAATGGTTGATTAGGGTTTGATAATGAAGGAAGTATCTCCTTATATAGAAGACACTATATGAAATGGAGGGATAAGATTGAGAGGTGTAAAAGGAGGTCGGCTATGATTAGAGGGTAGGTAAAAGAAATAATAAAATAATGAAAGGGGTAGGTAGTGTATGAATTAGGAGATGAATGACATGTGTCATGGGTAGAAAAGGTTAATGAATTAATTAAATAAATAAAGATTCATTTAATTAATAGAAGAAATGGGATCAATTAAATAAATAAGATATTTATTTAATTTAGGAAAAAGGATAATTTAAATAAATAAATGTATTTATTTAAATGAGAAATAAGGCTAGAAGAGGATAAATGAATTAATTAAATAAATAAAGATTTATTTAATTAAGAGAAGAATTAAGCTTAGATAATTAAATAAATAAAATATTTATTTAATTAGACTGGACAATTTTGGGTGTCTACATTTTGCCCCTCTTTGAGACAATGCGGCTTGTCGTGTTGTTTCAAAGAAGATAAGATGAACTGATACAGAGTTGCCCCAAGATAGGAATGATATGCCCCCTCAAGAGATTGGATGAAAAATTGTGAAAAGATCGCAGACAATCTCTCGATAAGAAAGAAAGGCTAGAATGAATTGACCGGATAAAGTGACAGAGTCACGGGATAATGAAGACTGACTCAGGAGACGAGGGCTAGGGCTAGGGTAGTCTATAAGATAGACCATGGGGGAAAATACATCCTCATTGTCATCTACACATCCACGAGAGCAGAGTGCAGAGCAAAAATAGAGCACCAGCAATCAGCAGTGATGGCCTTCATTCATAGATTCGACCGCGTTCACCGATTCCAGAGGCCAGCAGAGGCAGGAGAGCCAGTAAGTACCACCAAACCTCCTCGTACTTCGATGCATTTATTATTGTCATTAATGCATGGTAGATAGGGAAATAAATGCGCTTAGAATAGGGTCCAAAAAAAATGTCCAGGCGCGTTTGTGCTCACGAGGCACGTCTGTGTTTGTGCCAGGCGCGTCTATGATTGAAAACGCGTCTATGCCAAATGCGGCCGCGTCTGTGATGTGTAGGCACGTCTATGCCAAGAAGGCACATTTGTGTTGCCCAGGCGCGTCTATGCAGAGCATAGGCACGTCTGTGTTTTTCAAGCGCGTTTGTGTTTTTCAGGCACGTTTGTGCAATCTTCAAGCGCGTTTATGTCAGGAAAGTGTGTTTGTGTCCAAAAAATGTGAATTTGTGTCTTCTAGGTCAAATCGGCAGTTCTGTGATGAACATATGTTGTCGATTGGATAAGCTGCTGAGAGGATACACTCAAGCAGGTCCTCTAGGGAAGACTAGAATAGATCAAGGCACTTTGTGATGAACAGTGAGTACCAAGATAGAGTACTTTGTGATGAACAAGGAGTACAAATGTGAGTAGCACTTTGTGATGAACAGGGAGTGCGAATGTGAGCAGCACTTTGTGATGAACAGGGAGTGCAAATGTGAGCAGCACTTTGTGATGAACAGGGAGTACCACTAGGATAGAAGCAACACTTTGTGATGAACAGTGAGTGTCACTAGGGTAGATAGCAATATGCATTTGGATAAAAAGTAGCATTTTGTGATGAACAGTGAATGCCACTATGACTGACATGATTGATTTGCTTGACTGCAGGAGTATTTGCCTATGCTGGAGTCATGGGAGAGATTCCCGTCGACTCAGAGATTGTGACCTGAGTTGACAGCCGAGGACCGAGCAGCGATTGAGGCTATGGGATTGAGACATGTGTTGTATGTGCCTGAGTTTCGGGTGAACATGGGACTGTTGACTACGCTCGCGGAGAGATGGCACTTCGAGACATGTACATTTCATTTGCCGATGGGGGAGATGACAGTCACCCTTGAGGATGTATATAGGATCTTGAGGATACCAATCGATGGGGAGCTAATCCCATACGATCGAGATGGAGACAGGGAGGCCCTGAGATGAGTGCTCCAGGACCCAGGACTAGAGATGAGGGCTGGACATGTGGCTTAGGATACTATGACAGCTACAGGGTTAGCGCTGCCAGCAGTTATAGGAGGAGCAATCAGTGGGTTCCTGTGTCCGGATAGGGCGACACAAGGGTTGGCTGTAGGCTAGGGAGGTGCACTGGAGACACTAGTGACACAGCACACCAGATATGCTTGGGGACCGTGTGTGCTGGCACACCTCTATTATGAGCTGCATCAGTTTGTATACCACGGATCAATGGGATTGGGCTGCAGGGTTGCATTGTTGTAGGTGTGGGCTTATGAGCATCTACTAGTGACGAGACCGATACACTTCAAAGGCAGAGGTCACAGACGCAGTTTTGTTCACTTGTATGACATGATCACGTCGCAACCACGGATTGGCAGGTTGGAGCATTGGCGATGAGTGATAGATGACATTGACATGGTCATATGGAGGCCATACCTGGGATGCAAGCAGTGGGAGGATGATGCGATTGAGCTTCCCTACACCTTTCGGAGCAGGTACCTGATTGGGCGGACGCCCTATGTGCTGGAGAGGCAGCTAGTGGACCAAGTTGGCAGGCAGTTTGGTAGGATTCAGCGGATGCCACGGGGTTCAGGCATGTATGCACGGACTGTGAGAGATCAAGCGCAGTTTGGACCCCTATTATCATATGACCAGGTTGTTATGCAGCTGGTAGAGATGATGCCCCTACCCTGGGACATGTGGCCAGAGATTGAGGATGTCGGCATGGATGTCGAGTACACAGCATATTGGGTAGAGCATCCATTCCCACACCTGACGGATTCGGGAGAGCCATTAGATGGAGATGGTGGTGGGGATGATGATGATGGTGGAGGTGATGGGGGCAGAGGCTGATAGAGGAGGAGGGGAGTAGTTGGAGAGATGAGGGTGGCACCACGGAGGGAGGGTGGAGAGAAGAGGCAGGCTCGGGTGGTGAGGGGTCGCGGTGGATTGCCGCTACAGGTGCCAGCAGCACAGGGTCCCAGACAGGTGCAAGTACAGGGACAGGGACAGATACAGGAATAAGTACCAGTACAGGCACAGGCACAGGGGCAGGCACCCGTACAAGGGGAGCCACAGGCAGAGCCACAAGGGGCTGATGCAGAGGAGGATGAGCTGATGGAGCTGAGAGAGATCTGCCAGGGATAGGCAAATGAGATCCAGGAGTTGGAGAAGGAGAGGGATAGGCTCAGGAGGTGGCTCTAAGATACTGAGTGGGAGTGAGACCAGGCCATTCAGTGCTACATAGAGGCTGAGACAGCACTGAGGGCTAGGAGATAGGCAGCAGAGGACACAGGGGCCGGATATACCTATTTTTTTGCGGGCCAGGGAGGAGATTGCCTACTGGCGGGATCTCTATTATGGTGCAATGCCAACGGATCAGTGGGCGAGGAGCTTCCATAGACCATCGCGGACAGTGACAACTACGGGAGGGAGTCGGAGGAGACAGGCATCGAGTGGTGGGGTTATGGGTCCTCCACCACCACCAAATAGAGGGGACAAGAGGGATGATTCTGGGGTGAGTCCTTCAGGGGCTCAGATTCCATCGAGGCCAGGTGGCTCCGAGGGAGGGATTTCATCATAGCCGTAGAGGGCTAACTATGTAGCAGTATTGTATCATTTTTGTATGATGATGTAGACACCTACGGGTGCTTTGTAGCCATATGATTTTTTTGACATCATTGTAGTATGACACTTATGATATATATATATATATATATGAGATGAGTCATCTTTGTGGCAGCTATATGCATGTGTACCTATGTGATGAGATGTTCTTATGTGATGCTTGTTTTATGGATGCAAATATGTACATGATGAAATGCAATATTTGTTCTTTTATGTTTTATATGTTATGCCAATGCAAATGTGAATGTATGTAATGCAAATGATTATTGTGCTAACAGGTGTTGTGTGTAGGATGTGATGCAGTTGTGATATCTATATGTATGTATGAAATGCTTATATGTGGTAATGCAAGTGCAACTACATGAAATGCAAATGTTTTTGGTGTGTCATTATACTCAGTCATGTGATAGCAGGCTATGCGGACTCGAGAAGGACGATGGAAGTCAATCAAGAAAGGGGGATGAAAAATAGAAGATATGAAAGTGAAAGAGCTTCTTGTGCATTATCATCATTGAGCTTTATTATGGCAAGTAGGTTATGACAATCGAGGCATATGTTCGACCCAAAAAGTCATTGTACCTGTTTGCATGGAGATAAGACAGTCACAAAAAAGGAATGCCCCAGTTCATGCTAGGCTCTCAGTGTCCTCATATCCTTGGACAAGTCATAGCATTACTAAAAGACAATCCACAGACAGCAAATACAAATAGGTGACGATACCCCATCCTCGCCTTTCTAGTCAAAGACATCCTGGAGATAGAATCTCTAGTCAGAGACATCCTGGAAAAGCTAAAAGATATGTCACCAAAAGATAAAATCAAAAGAAAACCAGGACTCGACACCAACATCCACTGTAGTCCTCAAATTTAGTGTCTCTTGTCGCTTGTATAAGTCTTATTTGATTGTGGTCACAATATTTACTTTCACAAATAGGATAGATAGCACGGAACCATATGTTGTCTGAGTCTATTGAAAGATTTGATTTGTTGAAGATCATTGTTGTTGCTGTGTCTCATCTGAAACTGACTGAATCCATGAAACTGATACTTTATTGTGGATCTGTGATGCAAATGCTACTTTATTGTGGATTGTGCATGGACAGACTGAAGGAAGCTGGAAGAACCTGTACTACTCGAAACATCTGATGTTCTTAGTTCCACACCCATCACTAGATGTAGGATTTGCCTTAGCCACAGATAGGGTCTGATTTATTATGGATGGAAAGGGAGGTGAAAAGGGAGATTTATTATGAATGGCTAACCAATCTTGGGTAGATCAATAACAAGCCATGATGGGAATGGATAAGTTTAGTGTGGATGAATAGGTTGTGAGTGTGTGCAAAGTGAAGGATGAAAGTGAATCCTGAAGGAGGGAGGAGCAATGTCTCTACACATGGCGCTGGTGACCCAGTTTTCACCATGGTACTTGTCCAGGACGCCACCGAAGTGGTTTTCACAGTTGGATGAAATTATTTCTCTTTTCTTTTTTTGATTTTTCAATGTTTTTTTGTGTCACAAGGCGCCTGTTTGCTAGGTTTTCACCAAGTAACGATTTTTTTGTTTTATGAATTTTTTGATTTTTTTTGAATTTTTGAATTAGGATATTCCAAAGAGCTATGTGTAGAACCTGCGAAGGTGCATGCTATTGATAGGATCCTCCAAAGGTTCACCTTCTGTAGTTGAGAGCTGATATGCACCAGATCCATATGTTGCTGTGATGATATAAGGACCAAGCCAATTTGGTTTGAACTTGCCCTTCTTCTCTCTGTCTTGCTGATTTTTAGGATTTTCTCTGAGAACCAAATCACCTACCTCAAATGTGCGAGGCTTAACCTTGTGATTGTAGTTGTGACTCATTCGTTGTTGGTAAGCCTTGAGATGATTAAAAGCAGTTTGTCTTCGTTCATCCAGTAGTTCTAGCTCTTGTAAGTGAGAGACCCTATAGTCTTCATCACTGATGATGTTTTGCAAAGAGACCCGTAAAGAGGGTAGCTCGACCTCAATAGGCAAGATGGCTTCAGCGCCATAAACAATTGAATAAGGTGTAGCTCTTGTAGGTGTGCGGACACTTGTGCGGTAGGCCCAAAGTGCAGGATTAAGTTGGATATGCCAATTACAGCCAGCGTCGTCGACTGTCTTCTTTAGGATTTTAAGGATTGTTTTATTAGACGCCTCAACTTGACCATTACCTTGGGGATAATATGGTGTGGAGAAATGATGTGAAATATGGAAGCGGTCACAGAGTTCACGAACATCCTGGTTTTTGAAGGGATGCCCATTATCAGTGATAATGGAAACAAGAATATCGTATCAACAAATGATATAGTTGAGAATGAACGTAGCAATCTATTTTCCAGTGACTTGTGTGAGAGGCACGGCTTCAATCCATTTTTTGAAATACTCTGTGGTAGTGATAATGAATTTATAACCATTGGAAGAAGGAGGATGAATCTTGCTTATGAGATCGAGTCCCCACTGACAAAAGGGCCAAGGAGACACAAATGATGAAGTTCTTGTGCTAGCGCATGTATGAGGTCTCCATGAATTTGACATTGCTTACATTTCTTGACAAACTGATATGAGTCCTTTTCCATATTGGGCCAGTAATATCTAGTCCTGATGAGTTTCTTGGCTAAGGTAGGACCACTAGTATGTGGACCACATATCCCTTCATGTACTTCATGTAACGCAATCTAAGCTTCGTCACTTTCTAAACATCTAAGAAGAGTACCATCTAGACCTCGTCGGTATAGGATATCAGCCAAAATGACATATCGAGAGGATTGGCGAATGAAAGTGCAACATTGGTTATTTGATAGATCAGGAGGTAAGGTATTGACATGAAGGTATGTGAAAATGGAACCATATAACTGGGACTTAGTACCGACAACACATATCATCTCAGTAGGAATGATTTCATATGAAGGAACCAAAAGGTTATCCACCAAGAACTCATAGCGGGTCTCATTTGGAGGTAGATCGATCAGTGAAGCAATTGTAGCCATGGCATCTGTGACGAGATTCTGCTCTCTTGGTATCTGCTCAAAATCTATCTTGGTGAACTGTTGTTTCAAGTCATCCACCATTTGTTTGTAAGGCATTAATTTTTCATCTTTTGTTTGTTAATCATAAGTTGCTTGACGGATTACAAGTTGAGAGTCCCCAAAAACATGAAGTTCCTGGATCTTCCACTGAACTACAATCCGTAATCCAGTTGTTAATGCCTCATATTCTGCTATATTGTTAGTGCAAGGAAATGATAAGTGGTATGATTTTGGTATAGAATCCCCTTGAGGAGTTATAAAGAGGATGTCGGCTCCTGCCCCATGCTGTGTGTATGAGCCGTCGAAGTACAGTTGCCATGGCTTTGTATGTGACATTGTCAAAATAGATTCATCTGGAAATTCTGAACTTACAGGAACATCATCTATCATGGGAGCGTCAGCTAATTGATTTGCGATGGCTTGTCTTTTTATTGCTTTTTTGTCCACATACTCAATGTCGAATTCACTCAGGATCATTACCCATTTGGCCAGTTGCCCAATAAGTGTTGCTTTATTGAGAAGGTATTTCAATGGGTCTATCCTTGCAACCAACTTAGTCTTATGAGTGAGCATGTAATGTCGTAATTTCTGCGAAGCAAAGACCACGGTGAGACATGCATGCTCAATTGGTGTGTAATTTAGCTCATATCCCACCAATGTGCGACTGATATAGTATACTGCTTTTTCTTTGCCCTTAGCAATTTGTTGTGCTAAGAGTGCCCCCAGTGCCATTGGAGTAGCTGATATGTATAGTAATAGAGGTTGATCTAGAACTGGTGGCATCAGAACTAGCGGATTCAGAAGATAATCTTTGAGTGTCTGGAAAGCCTATTGACAATTATCATCCCATTTGAATTTGATGTTTTTATGGAGAAAATGCTGAAAAGGATTACACTTATCTGCAAGTTGCACTATGAATCTTCGTATGGACTGGAGTCTACCTTGTAAGGATCGAAGTTGACTGATATTTCTTGGTGGTTGCATCTCCAAGATGGCCTTGACTTTTGCTGGATCAGCTTCGATTCCCCTTTTGGATACAATGAATCCTAGAAGCTTCCCGGAGGTCACTCCAAAGACACATTTCTTGGGGTTTAATCTTACTTTGTATTTTTCCAACCGATCAAAGACGACTGAAAGTATGTCCAAATGTGTATTTCTGTCAATTGATTTGCCCAAGAGGTCATCGACATAATCTTCCACGGTGACGTGTATGAGGTCATGAAAGATAGTAGTCATGGCTCTTTGATATGTAGCGCCTGCATTCTTTAGCCCGAAGGGCATGACATTCCAGCAGAAAGTTCCCCAAGGACAAGTGAATGATGTTTTGTGTTGATCCTCAGGCGCGATCCTTATTTGATTATAACCAGAGAATCCATCCATTATTGATAGTGAGATCAACAATCAAGTCGATATTCGGTAATGGGAAGTCATCCTTTAGACAAGCTTTGTTAATGTCTCTGAAATCTGTACATATTCTGATGTTGCGATCTGGTTTACTGACAGGCAAATTGGAAATCCATTCGGGATAATCAATTAGGCATATGAATCCGACATCCAATAATTTCTCAAGTTCTGCTTTGACTAGTAATGCCACCTATGGATGCATTTTTCTTAATTTCTGTTTCACTGGTTTTGCCCCTGATTTAACTGTCAAATGATGCATTACCAAATCTGGATCCAATCCAAGCATATCAGCATATGACCAGGCAAAGTTGATTTGTCATTCTTTGAAGAAACTTATGAATTTTGACCTTTCGGACTCTGTCAACGATTGAGCCAAGAATATGTTGTGTGGAACCTCTTCTGTACCAATGTTTGTTTTGATAGTCTCCTCTACCAACATGGATGACTTTTCCTGATATGATGCTAGGAGAATGTCGAGCCTTCCATCTTCAGGTGCCTCAGAGAGGTTTTTGCCCTCAGATACGTCCTTTCTTTTTACTTTTTTGGGGTCAGACAGCGCCACAGTGTGGTTTTCACCATAAGACCCTTGGTTTGTTCTTATTTTCACATTTTTGCGATTGGAAAGTCCGACACCCTCACCAAAATATGCCACACTATTGAGTTCTATAGTATATCCCGCCTTATGGTCCCCAGGAGGAAGATCATCTCGTATGCCAAGATAGTCAATAAAAGCTTCATCATTTTGGAATGTGTCAAACTGTGCAGGTCCTTCATGATCCCAGTCAATGAGTTGGTGGTGAACAAGGGGAAGGCCTTTAACGTCTTTGAAGTTTGCGGGGCTAAGAGTGAAGATGCAGTTATATTCGGGTATGTCAAGGTAATTATCGAGGTCATCGATGGCACTCTCCTCATCAGTCTCAATCATGACCAAATCCAAATTATCATCACTAGTAGCGCATTCTGGGACAGGTGTTCTCATCCTATGTGATTTCAACCTAGAACCTTGAGACAAGGACTGTGTGAAATCCTCATGGGTTGTTTCTTGACCAACTCTAAACTTGTTATAAAATTCCTCTTCTTCTGTGGGTTCATCTGGCTCTCTGAATATCTCAGTGAGCTCGTAGTCACTAGAAGACTTATCTGAACCCCGTTCCCATTTGTTGGAATCTGTAGAATAGCGATCCGCTTGTTGAATTTTGGCAGCTTTGATTTGCAAGGCTTCTTATGTCCTTTAAGTGTGGACCTTGGAAGTCAAGAAACCAAGTCCTTTCGAGCGTTCCTTTTTAAATGTCAATTTAGGTTGTAAAGGTTCAATGATGCCTTCCTTTCGTAACCCAAGAGGGCTTTTTCCATCATACCCAAATTTTTGTTTAATTTTGAAGCCTTTGCCATATTTCTCACATGGTAGATTGATGTGATCTTGTGTGTCATCTTCAATGTCTTTGTAAAGCATTTTGTATAGATCTTCCTCTTCCAGTTCGCCCCATCTTTGAAAGGTAGTAGGGTCCCATTTAAGTACCATGATGGATACTTGCTTGTTAGGATGTGGTCTTCCATATTCTTTTGGGGAACTCATGACTTGTCGTAAGTACGTGGTCTGATTTAAAGTGTATTCCCCCATGCCTTTGTCTTGAAACTTGCCTTTAAGCTCACCTTGTTTTCATGTCGAAGGTTTTAATGACTCAGGATCAATGTATGCCAAGGAAGGAACAGCTTCACGATTACTGGGAATGATGGTCTCAGTTTTTTATCTCAAGTTATTGCAGTATATGACCGGATTAGGATCACCGTTAACTATTACTTCTATTCCATTTTGAGGAAACTTAATGCATTGATGATATGTAGATGGGACTGCCCTCATTTCATGAATCCAAGGACATCCTAGCAATATGTTATAAGTGAGATCTAGATCCAAGACTTGACAAACCACATCCTTCATAACTGGCCTAACTCTGAGAGGTAAGGTGACTGTGCCCTTGGACGAACGCTCTTCATCATCATATGCCTTGATGGTGATTTGATTTGTAGAATTCACAGCTTTATCAGAATATCCCAATTGTTTAATTATGCTCAATGTACAAATGTTTAGACCTGCTCCTCCATCTATCAGGACTCATTTTATTCGATGTTTGTGCATGAAGGCTTCAACGTGTAGCGGTGCATTATGTGGCTGACTTACGGAGGCGTCATCGGCTTCTGTGAAAGTAAGGGAATGTGGAACAGAAAGGTATCCCACCATGGCTTGAAACTGGTCCACATTCAGATCAGTAGGAACGGCAGTGTCTCTCAAGATTTTGTCAAGAATGGCTTTATGAGCGGGGGATATGCGTAATAGCTCAAGGATGGAGATGAGCACGGGTGTCTTCCCTAACTGTTCTACAAGGTCGTATTCAGGTTTAGTTGATGAGGAGGCGGTGTTCTTGGCTAGAGCACCTTGCAAAGTGAATTTACCTCGACGGGTTGTAACATGACATTCAGAGGTAGATTCGGAAGAAGATCCAACACCTTTTAGGACAATCCTGGGTCTCTGGGTAGAATTCTCAGACGTTTTGTCCTTGATGATAATGGTAGAGACATAGTTGTCCATCGAGATGTGATTGATGGTTGAATCATAGTTATAGGATGCTCTGGTATAGTTGGTTTGGTCATCTGTGGCTTTAGCTTTTCCCTTGTCATGCTTTGGGAATGGTTCCTTAAACATCTCATGTTCTTGATTGGATGAGTGTCCCTCAATTTCAATGTCACCCCTATCAATGAGATCTTGTATGATGTTCTTCAGTCGATGATAATTTCCTATTTTATGACCCTTTCTCTTATGAAATTCACAATACTCATCATCATTCCACCAATTTGGTTTGACCTTTGGTTCATATGGAGGAAAATTTGGAACTATGATTACCTTGTTTGCCACTAGCTTTTTAAAAACTGACTCAAGTGGTTCTCCCAAGGGAGTGTATTTCCTTCGTGATCTGGAAGTTGTTTGAGTATTCACTTGATTGTTTGTAGAACTTGTTCCAGAAAAAATGATTTTGGGTCGTACTGTATTGGCATCAACAACGCCATCATTGACCATGTTCTTGTTTTTGTTCCAAAATCTTGGCTTGTCTTTTCCTTTATAGTCATCTTTGTTTTCCTTGAATATCTTAATGACTCCTTGTTCAATTAGGACCTTTTCTGTCGCTAAGCCTTTTTCAATGACGTCCTTGAAGGTGGACAAACAAGCTTTTCTTAAGTCATAGCCAATGTCTTTGTTAACATTTTGTGTGAACATTTCTACCATTTGTTTTGGTGGAATTTCACAAGAGCATCTGCTGGCTAGATTTCTCCATCTTTGTAAAAATGATGAAAAAGACTCTCCCTCTTTTTGCTTGGTGTTGCACAAAGTAGTGACTGATATGTCTATCTCTATGTTGTAGGAGAAATGTTGAATAAATGCCTCTGCTAAGTCACCCCATGACTTAATACCAGGTGGAAGTTGGGAGAACTATTCCATAGCTTGATCACCTAGGCTTTGTGGGAATAATCTCATCAAATATGTCTCTTCTACTGCTACCTCAATGCAAGCTATGAAAAATTGTCTTATGTGTGCCTTAGGATCCCCTTTTACTCTTTACTTATCAAACTTAGGTGTCACAAAGTGTGTAGGAAAAGGAGGCATTGGAATGCTCTTGTCAAATGGATAAGGACATAAGTCTCTCATTGTGTATGTTGGCTTCGGTGTATTTATGTCCTCCATTTTCTTTTGTAAGTCCCTAATTTGTTGTTCCAAATTGCTCTTAGGTGGAGATTGACTTCTTGGACCATACCCCATGCTTGAGGCACCAATAGGAGGAGGAGCATGTTGCATATATGGATGATATTTATCATACACATGTTCATATGGAGGAGGTCTATAGCGATGCTGCGTATATGGACCACTTGGTATAGATTCATGTTGAGGAACACCATATCTATTTTGTGCATGTATACCATATTCTACAGGCATGTGATGTTCTAATGTGTTACCCCCAAATTTGACACGGGGTTTCCTTGTGTCCAAATTTTGAGCATGCCTTTGAATATCCAATTGCTTTGGTGGTTGATCCTTAGCATTGGTATGTGATTGAGCATATCTGTCTGCATAAGACTTCCATAATGGTCTGGGAAGGTGAGTATCATATGCTTGACCATGTGTATGTGGGACCTCTAGTTTTTGAAACAAAGATGATGGTGATTCAGGTACCATATGTGGTCCTCTATTGCCTCCACTATTAGGTCTCCTTTGATCCATGTTGGAGTGAGGTTGTTGCAAAGGTCAATTTTCCATTATTTGAGACATGTCAAAATCATGAGGTATCTTGGCTCCACTTTGTGCCATCATTTGTAAGAAGTATTGTCTATCCCTCCTCATTATTTCTTCAACCAATCGATTGAAATGGGGATTCATAATGGATTCTTCCACATCTGTTGAATGTACAGAAAAGTTGTCCATATCATCATTGTGTGTATCATTGTTTTTTGTAGTGTCCATGTTCTCAACATTTGGAATGTTTCTATAGGCATCCATGTCAGGTAATGTAGTATGATCAGAATTGAAAAAGATATCATTGTCATACTCATAAGAACTCATGTTTGTGGACTCTTCAGCCTCTTTAGTTTCTCTCCTAGATTTTTGAAGACGGTTTTCAACCATGAACTAGGTATTGACCGAGATGTGTGAGACTAGATGAAAATGGAAAAAGTATGGAAGACCAAGAGTTGAATGGAATGTAAATGAATCTGAGGTGTACTTGCAATGTCCAAAGTGTAAGACCAAGTATGTATGTAGTAGAGTAGGTGTGACTTCCAAAGAGAGGATAGTTTCTCTTGATGAGGTAAGTTCACCTTGACTCTAAGTAAGACGAAATGAGACCCAAAGGTAAGAAACCTTGATGAGGGACCACTTAGCAAAATGTTGTTGTATGTAGTGTGTTGACAGAGTATGATGAGGACAAGCAAGTGACCTTTTGATTCAAGTTTAGACAATTGTGAATGTAAAGTGAGATGTGAAGCAATGATGGACTTTGTGAGACCGAAAGACAGGTTGAATGCTAAATGAAACCCTGGAGAAATGACCTAGGAAGCTCAAGAATTCTGAAACTGACTGTGTTTATTTGTTGGATTGTAACAGTTTTTCAATTTTGAACACAGACGCACCTGTATACTTCACAGACGCGGTTTCCTAACACAGACGTGGCTTTGTTTAACATAGACGTGCTTCTGAGATTTTTTTGCAAAGTGCAATGTTGATTCTGTAAACACAGACGCATTTCTGCCCTTCACAGACGCGGTTATACAACACAGACGCTATTATGTTAGACACAGACGCGTTTCTACAAAATTTGTGCAATTTTTTCCAATCTGTGAAGTCGTTTTGTTGTGACCAAATCTAACTGTTTGACTATTTTTTGTGACAAGAGGACACAGTGTTGATGAAGACCCAATGTTTGCAAGTGTCTAGACTCAAAATGACTCCAAGAAAAGTGTGTTGTTTTGATGTAAAATTGTTTTGCATACACTTGAAGACACAAAAGACACAATGTTTTACTGTTTGGTTTTGAATGTTTTGAATGTTTAAAATAAGTCAAGCACAATTCTTATGGCTAGCCAAGACAATAGTTATTGATCCCACATGGGGTTTTACCCCCTAGGCTACGCTATTCAGAGCGGATACTTAGATGCTTGACCTCACTGGCTCCACCCTCGGCACTCACTTCTCAGGTCAGCCAAGCATCAGTCCCCATGAAAACTCCCTGTGGTGAACTTTGTATCTCTACTAAGAACCGTATGTGTGTGGGCCGCTACCAGAGGGCCAACCTCCTGCCCCAACAACTAGAAGGATTTGGGCATCTAAAACAAAAAGGTGCTAGTAAGGGCATTCGCTCGTGTGGCCATACATGCGGCACTTTCAGCTCTGTAAATACAGAAGGCTCCCAGCCGGTAGGGGTTACGCCCTACAACTGATCAAATAAATTTGATCAAACAGGTTTATGGGGAGACATAGTGTCGGTATGAACTAATCAGCACACGTTATCCATAGTTTTCACCATGAATACAATTGTTTATAGTGGTTCGGAAGAGGTGGGTTTTCCTCGCTACCACTTGGGTCGTTCTCTTCTCACTAGTAGTCCTAATGACCACACGGGAAGATAGGCCCTCTAAAGATTAAACAAAAAGAGCCTATTGCTCAAGACACAAAAGACAATGATTCAATTTTAGTGCACCAATTGAAGTGTTTGCTAGTCTATGAAAACAAGGCACACAATAAAAATCCAAAAACCCTTGCCAAGGACCTGCAACAAAGAGTTGTTAGTAGTTTGGATTGTTTCAAATAATCACCCCTTCCTGCAAGCACACAAGTTAGGTAAATTTTAAATCCAAAAGACTTTGTCAAAATAAGGGCCTTCAACCAAACGATTTTTCTTTCAAGACAAGCTGCACCAATTTCGTTAGCTAGATCTGAAAATGTTAGCGCAAAATAAACCAGATCTGAAACCCTAAATGTAAAACCCAAAACTGAATTAATAAACCCAAAATTTGAAACCGATGAACACAGACGTGATTACCCTCAACACAGACGCGACTTCCTGACTCAGACACGGTTCTGTGATGCACAGACGCGGCTCTAGAATGTAGACGCGACCTCTGGACACAGACGCAGCTAAAAACGCCACAGACGCGACTTAATAACACAAACGTGATTCCTGGAACCTGCAAAAAAAAAATATTGCTGATAACACAAACGCGATTCCAGGTGTCGCAGACATGCCAGAAAATCAAAAACGCGATCTGAAAGTATGCAGAAGAGAAAATATCAAAATGCTGCCGAAAACGTCAGATCTACAACTTCAAAACACAAAATCTGCAACAAGGATGTTAAATGCAAAAGGGACAAGAGTCCCACCGGGCGTGCCAAAATGTATATGGTGAAAATGGATAACAATAATAACGATATTGAAAGGCTAAATGAATTCAACCACAAAAACCCTAGCCTAACAACAACAAAGATCCACCATAACATATGAAGATTACCTAAGACAATGCAAATCAAACGAAATCACAAAGATTATACCATCACATGTCCAATAGGATTTTGATCTCCATTCTTCCTATCTCCATTGATCTTGCTTGATATATTTGCTCTTAGATTTTATGTGCACAAGAGCTCAACAAAGAATGGAATGTGGTTGCAAGTAGGATCGTAGTGTAGTCAAGTGCATAAAATTCATTAGAATGATTGATTAGGGTTTGATAATGAAGGAAGTATCTCCTTATATAGAAGACACTAAATGAAATGGAGGGATAAGATTGAGAGGTGTAAAAGGAGGTCGGCTATGATTAGAGGGTAGGTAAAAGAAATAATAAAATAATGAAAGGGGTAGGTAGTGTATGAATTAGGAGATGAATGACATGTGTCATGGGTAGAAAAGGTTAATGAATTAATTAAATAAATAAAGATTTATTTAATTAATAGAAGAAATGGGATCAATTAAATAAATAAGATATTTATTTAATTTAGGAAAAAGGATAATTTAAATAAATAAAGATTTATTTAATTAATAGAAGAATTAAGCTTAGATAATTAAATAAATAAAATATTTATTTAATTAGACTGGACAATTTTGGGTGTCTACATTTACAATAACCACTTAAGATAACTATCATAAGGAAACACTTAGGATAGCCACCTAGCATAATCACTTAGCATAACTTTCTTAAAATAACTACCCAAGTGATCACTATTAATAACTACCCTTTTGAAGACAAGTTAGGATTTGCCTAACTTTTACAAGAGTGAAGTTCAAATTCTAACTTGTCGTTACAATAAGTAACATAGGTCACTTTTACACTTTTGATTGCAATGAAAAACCATGTCATGAGTTACCAATTTATTTTACCGAGTGCATGTAGTTTCAAAATGATATAAGAATAAGTTATGATAACTAACTCTTCCTTGAAGAATGTGTTTGTGCTGTCATAAACTTGCACAACTTTTCCAAATCACCAATGAAATAATAACTGCCTTTTCTCTTAAGAATGTATCGACTCTTTGGCAACTCAATCAAATTGTTGATAAATGAGTTAGAATAACTAACTATGAGAGTGCATCAGTGTTTTTCTATACTTTGCAAAGTTGGCAAACTTGCAAATATTACTTCATTTATCCTTCACATCTTCAATCAGTCAGTGACTTTTGAAAGTGCTACAACCTGCCAATGAGTTGATGGGTAGTTATAATAAGTTGACTGGTCTCTTTTCCCATTTTCATAACACAACGAAATGGCTGACAAGTATATCATCTGGCATTGGCAACTTGTGATTCTTGAGAAAAATAATGATTATATCAATTTGAGTCCACTACATTTGTCATTTTCTTTGTTGGCCCTCTATTAGTCACAAGAACTTACATAATTTGGATTTTGACTCAATATTTGCCTTTGAAATATACTTGAAGTGTGATGCACATCTCTTTTTCTTTCATTTTTGCTTTATCTTAAAATCCCTGTATAAAGGTATACCCACTATATAGAGTATTTCACTTGATAGAACTAAAGAGCCTTCTTTTGTGAGGTGCACATACATTGTAATTTGAATCTCCTAATTTGAGAATCTCTTCTCTTTGATTGAGTGTGCATCAAATAGAAAATTTGACCATTGACTCGGGAGAGTACCTACAAAGACAACCCGAAAGTGCCTGAGATGCACATTGGTCAAATTAATTCAAGTTTTGGATTTTTGCGCAATATTTTTGAAATTTTTCTATCAAGTTAAAAAACAAGGTAACAAGAGTAAATAATGATCCCTCAAATGATGATTGTCCCCGTTTGTACATGGTTGTCCTAAAAGTTGATTTGTGTCCCTATGAATAGTGTTGAGATAGCAGGGTGTTATGATTTTTTCCTAGGGCGGTTGGGAGGGTTGAGTCAAGTGTTTGGACATGGAAGAGGGCCTCAATAATGTCTCCATGAAATTTCTTTAGATGGGGTATTTGTATTTGGAATTGTGAGTTATGTGAGTAAGCCTTTGGTAGTTCTAATTTGGAAAGGCCTAGTGTTGTTGTCCATTGAGTGAATCTATGGTGTTTGGTATTGAAGTGTTTCGCAAAGGGTCTAAACATGTTCATAAGACCTATTCGGGAATGTTTCCATGATTGGATGGAGGTTGAGAAGTAGGAGTGTTTCTTTGGGTTAATGGAGACAGATTGAGAAACTAGAGGCCATGTAAGTACACAATAGGCTTGAGGATTGTTATCACCTTTTTGACTAGGTGAGTTGGGAGAAAGATCTCCCTAAGTAGTTGAGTTTGTGTGGATGCTATGCATCAAAACACTAAGGTATGGACCTAACGCGGTCAAAATTGTAGAAGGGTGAAATTTTAGGATGCTACATTTAGCCCCCACTTTAGCGAGAGTATGAAGTCAATCATACTCTCGGTAAAGTACAAGGGTTCACATTGAAAAAATTTCACCAAGTCACCAAGAAGGAAAGATACACCAAGCCCCCAGTGAACTTTAGGATCTTACAACTTCGATGACAAGGTAAAAGGGAAATAATGAGAGAAAGAGAAAGAGAGAACCATGACTACCAACTAGTAAGGTTCTCTTACTATGAGTCATGAAAAGAAAAATACCAAAATTACAAAACAAAGGACTAAGTTCATTAAGTAACTTAAGTATCAATATATGAAAGAGAGAGAAAGAGAGAGAGAGAGAGAGAGAGAGAGAGATTATTGAGTGGTGTGAGATTATGCTTGAAGAAACCAAGATCAAAGAGACCAATAGATAGCACAATGGCAAGAGAGATAAAATATGACAAGAATAAACTGTATTCCTATCAAGATGCAAAAGAGATCAACTATATCATCATTACATACAATGTATGATAATCCTACTTATAAAGGAAAGACTAAGAGATAAGAGAGTACACAATAATGACATGTGGCTTAATGAGATGCAAGGGTAGGTAGGAGAAATAGTAAAATATTCCACATGAGGTGGATCGCCTACCGAAGGTGGAATTATCATGCCACAATAAGTGGATATGATAAAGTAACAACAAGATCACACCATAAAAGGTGGAAATTCTCCTACATACACACTCCCAATGTATGCACATCTCCCTAAGTGTCTCATATGAAAACTACAATGTTATGTATGTACCTGAGTAAACTTAAGTAAAGTGTAATTATATCCAAGATGAATAAATAATTACACCAACACCCCCCCTTAAGTGCAACTTAGCAGAATGCACTTAATTATACAATGCAACTAAGAATGCAAGATGGGTCTCGACTACAAGGCCATGTTAGGTAGCCATGTACAAATGCAAATGCAATCTCCCATAAAAGTGGGGAAAGAGAGAAAAACCCAATGGGAAAAAACCCTCCCCCAAAAGAGAGATGAAAAATATACAAAGAAATCTCAAAGAAGTATGTGAAGGAAAAAACCCCATGTGAGGAAAAAGTCACCCACATATGAGAGAAGAAGAGAGCTAGGTATCCCCCCCTCAATGTAGAATCTACACCATGGTAGAAGTTCGAAACTGAATGAAGAAATTGCTCAATGAACGTCAAACAACTTTCCTCCCCTTAGGAAGAAACAAAACCAAAGGTGTATCCATGAAATCTCCCCAATCATAAAGGGGAGATGTAGGAAAAAAACTCATGATGAATGGAATCTTTGAAAACTGCTCAATGTTGGCATTGAGTTGTCATTGATGTCAACCGATATGGTGAAAGACAAGTAGTTTTTTTGACTATCAGTGACTTCACCAATATGAGGTGAGATGCATGTGTACATGAGAATGTTGAGTGATAATCGGTAGAGCTTAAATTGGTCTGGTGTTTGGTTGCCTATTTATGATGAAGAGACAGAATGTTAAATTAATCACAAACCACCAAAGGTGAAGATGTGCTACCAGTGTAGTGTGCACTGCTAGTTAGCAGGAGGAGAAGGTATCACCAATAAAGGTGTGTACCGGTATGAATTTGCTAAATGATCGATTATAAACTGACCTTGTGTTGGTGAGCTGATTGATTGACCATTGTGATGTCATGTGGAGCTGAGGTCAAAATCATGCAGAGGTCGATGAAGCCTTCATTGACATAGCTGTTGAAACAGCTAGTCGACATTAATGAAACAACCAAAAATCATGGGATTGTAACTGACTGATCTGGCTCAAGGAAGAAAGAATAACAGAGGAATATTAGGGAGTAGTTGGTGCTTGGATCAAAGCAAAGGAATCAGATTGGAAGAAGATCTCGAGAAGGAAACTGTTGAGCTTTTTATGAGCCGACAGATTTCAAGGTAGAAAATCATGTACGAGATTACTATCGTTAGCAAGTATGCATTGGATAATGGAAAATGTGTAAAGATATATTCCTCGAGTACCAATGATCGATCCAAGATAGACTAGATCGGATCTCATGCAGATTGTGTCAGGTAAAGGAAACCCTAACCGCTCCAAGTTTGATTTGAGTCTTGGCAGGAAAGCTCAAGTTTAAAAATGATGACTTGAGACTATGCTTGCTCTTGCTGAAGAGTGAAGACAAATGTAAAAATTTTGTCTCAGAGTTGAAGAGATAAATACTTCAAGTGTTTACGAGCGAATATTTGACTAATAAGGAGATGCAGAGTAAACTAGTTTAAGGAACAACCGATGGAGTGTGCATTCACAACAGAGGTGACAAACCGGCAGAAGATGTGCTTAATTAAGGGTGATCGAGTGTGAGTAGAAGGTGAAAAGACATTGTGAGAGGGGACTTAGACAAGTGATCAGCAAAGTCAGGTTGTAGAGTGAGTGAATAAGTATACAGACTGATAAGGCTGAAACCGGCAGAGAAGAATATTGTAAGGTTGCAAAACTTCATTTACAACAGTGATTTTATTTGTATATCTGAGTTTTATTTTATTTTCACTAAGCTGTAGCTTAGTGCAGGGGTTGTAGCTCCTTTAGGTTGTATCCTATAAATTGTGCAGGGGTTGGTGCTCCTTTGATTTGGTGCTCATAAATCAAGGGTTGGTGCTCCTTTGGTTAGTGCCCTAAATATTATAATGAGAGTTTCATTGTGAGGCAGGATTGGAGCAGTAGATCTCCAATAGCTATTCTCACTGAGGTTTTTCCCACATTGGGTTTTCCTCATATATATCTGGTGTTGTGTGATGTATTCGTGTTCATGTGTGATGTTGATGTTTTAGCTAGTCCTTTCACACACTCTAATTGCATTGTTTAAGTTACCAGTTAGCACTCAACTTGTCCTCTACTTTACCAATATCTCTTTGTTAAAGAAAAAGAGTTTAAATAACTGATTCACCCCCCTCTCAATGATCCATTGTGTCCAACAATTGGTATCAGAGCCTAGGTTCCCTATTTTTGTCAAAAGCATTCTCTAGCTTGGGTAGATCCTGTCAAGTATTCACAATGGAAAGAAATGAATCCGCTTCCTCAAAAGCTCCTATATTTGATGGTGTCAACTATGCCTTTTGGAGTAGAATAATGGAAACCTACTTGTCCTCTCTAGGTTGTGATGTATGGATGTCAGTTGTAAATGGATATATAGTTCCTAATAATCCCCCTACTAATCTAGATGCTAAGAGGGAATATGAGAACAATTCTAAAGCTAAGAATGCCATTCTTAGTGGGTTGTCTGATAATGAGTTTGTTAAAGTCATGCACTGCTCTTCTACCAAGGAAACTGGGGATAAATTGCAGAAGATATTTGAAGGCGATGCTAAAGTCAAGGAAGCAAAGTTGCAGACATTGAGAGCACAGCTTGAGGGTTTTAAGATGAAAGATGAAGAGAAGATAGCTGACTATCTCGAAAGGGTTGATGAAACAACGAATACCAGTAGAGGGCTTGGAGAAGAAGTAAAAGATGAGTTGGTAGTAAAGAAAGTACTTAGATCTCTTACATCTAAGTATGATAAAAAGGTCTCATCTATAGAAGAAGCAAAAGATCTGAAAGTCTTTACAATGGATGAGTTGTATGGCTCCCTAATTGCTTATGAAATGAGGACTACTAGTACTGATGTTGTGAAGAAAGAAGTTGCATTCAAGACATCAAGAAAACGAAAAGAAGAAGCTTCTCATGACGCAACCGGTGAAGACTCTGATGACATCATGGAAAAGTTTGTCAGAAGACTCAAGACAAGTCCAAACAAATATAAAGGTAATTTTCCTTTGAAATGTTTCAACTGTGGAAAAATTGGACATTTTGTTGCTAAATGTCCTTATGGTGATAAGAATGAAGATGATCAATCAAGTGGTGGGAGATCATATAGTAAAGCTTAGAAGAAAAATTTCTAACAGCATGGTAGAAAAGGCTATCGGATGTAGAGCAGACTTTACTCACATGAATATGATACCACAGATGAGGAAAGTGCCTCAGATGACTGCTACAGTGGAGATGATGTAAGAGAAAACCTTTTTATGGCTCAAGAGGTACCGGTACCTGAAGAAGCAGAAGAGGAAGAGAAAGAAGGAGAAGTAGACCTTCAAGCAGAACTCATTAGTGCCTTAGATGAGCTAAAGAAAACAAGAAGAGACTTAAAGAAGGTAAAAAGGGCTATAGCTAAAGAACAAGAATTATTGGAGCAATCTCTTGAAGAGTCCAAGAGAATAATTGCAGATCTAAAACTCCAGTTGGAAGAGGCCAACAGGATGTGTGAAGTCACTAGTACCGGTCTGAGTGGAAAGGAAAAGGAACATCAGAATCTGGAAGCATAAATAGTAAAACTCCAGAAGGACTTAGAGAAAATTCAGGATGAAATAAAAGTGAGAAGCAAATTTGAAGGTAGCATTGAAGCCCTGGACAATATGTTGAGCAAACACAAGCAATCCAAAGATACCGGTGGCTTAGTTTTTCAAGAAGGTCAAAGTTCAAATAGAAAAGACACATCTGATAAGGAGATACAATTCACTTCTTCAAATAAGGGTGAAGAGAAGAAGACATTCACGGTAGGCAAGGATACCGGCAAGAAGACATATGCAGATGCTGCTAGAAATTGCCACACAAATCGATAGACTCAATCAATGAAATAGAGACCACACTCAATGCACTGACATGCAGATCCAAGGAGATATTAAAGTATTGATCATGAAGGATTCACAAGGGTTATCAACATGAAAGGAAGACCCCCAGTGAGGCAGTCATTTGCAGATTCAAGACAACTTAACCGGTATGTTCCAAATTTTCATGGCTATTGTCAACGGTGTAATAAGTTTGGTCATAGAATGGCAGGTTGTAGGAAAATGAATGTCAACCCTAGTTTTGAGATTAGAAACCCATTTTCTGCATTATAAAGTACAAATGTCATATGTTATAATTGTAATGAGTTTGGTCACAATAGTTATGAATGTAGGAGTAATATGCAAATGTCCTACAAGAATGCATTGAGTACATCTTATAGTGCTAATGTGAAATGCTATAAGTGTCAAAATTTTGGTCATATAGTAAGGTATTGTCAATTGAGAACCAACAATCAAAAGACAATTGTACCAGATGAGAAGTTGGAAACAAAACTAGAACACAAAGTGACAGAAGAGGAAAAGAAAGAACAAAAACCTGTTTGGGTAGAGAAGGAGAAAAACAAGATAGAGTCCAGCCTGATTGTACAGAGTGATCTACATGTTGAAAGAAGGAATTTATGGGTAGTTGATAGTGGTTTCTCAAATCATATGACCAGAGATAAGAAAAATTTCATCAAGCTTGATGATTGGAATGGTGGTTCAGTCCATTTTGGTGACAACTCCTCCATCAAGATCAAAGGTCGCGGTACACTAAATATTGATGGAAAGCTCAAGGCTCATAATGTGTACCATGTGGAAGGTTTGATGCATAAGCTATTGAGTGTAAGTTAGATGTGTGACAAAGAGTACAAGTTCTCATTTGACTCTACCGGTTGCCAGATAAGGAAGCAGAGTATCGGTCAGGTGGTAGCAGAAGGAAAGAGAACAAAGGGTAATGTCTATAATTTGAAGGAATGCTATGAGTCCCAATGCATGATGGTACAGGTTGATGAAAGCTGGTTGTGGCATCGAAGACTAGGCCATGTGAATTTTGACAATCTGGTTAAGATAAGCAGGAACTGGTATGTGAGAAACATACCTCAAATCATAAAATCGACAAGAAGATTTTGTGATGAATGTGTCAGAGGTAAGAAAGCAAAGGTCAACTTTAAAACAAAAGAATATAACACCTCAAGACCTTTGGAGTTGATACATACAGACTTATGTGGGCCAACAAGGACAAGAGCATTGGCCAAAGAAAGGTATTTCTTGTTGTTCATAGATGATTACTCAAGAATGACTTGGGTAATCTTCCTGCATGGCAAGTCACAAGCATTTGCGAGATTCAAAATTTTTAGGAACATGGTGGAAAAAGAAAGCAGACACCGATTAAAATTCTTAAGATCTGACCGGGGTGGAGAATTTTCTTCAAATGAGTTTGTTGACTACTGTGAGAGACATGGAATCCAAAGACAGTACTCAACTGCAAGGACACCTCAAAAAAATGGGGTGGTAGAGAGGAAAAATAGGACATTGGAGGAGATGGCCAGGACAATGTTGAATGAGGCCAACATAGTGGATATATACTGGAAGGAAGCAGTTCATACTGTTGTCTACACTTTAAACTGGGTAAATTTAAAGGTGAACAGTAGTATGACCCCTTATGAGTTATGGAATGAAAGGAAACCATCACTCAAACACTTCAAAGTGTTTGGAAGTAAGTGCTTCATCAAGAAAGATGTTGATGGATTGGGAAGTTTTGATTCCCAAAGTGATGAAGGAATTTTCTTGGGATACTCAGCCAACAGTAAAGCCTACAAATGCTACAACAAGAGATTGAGAAGAGTGGTTGAGAGTGTAAATGTGAGAATAGATGAAGACTCACACAGAGGACAATCTGCACCTGCACCCTACATTGATGAGTCAGATGTGGAATATGAAGAAAAATATGACAATGAAATGGTAGAATATGTACCAAACAAGATTCCCAACTGGTATGTGCAAAAGAATCACCTGGAAGAACATATAATAGGAGATAGGAATGAAGGTGTGTAGACCAGAAGGAGATTAGCTCAGGAAGGTGAACAGGTAGACTTTTGTCTCATGAATGAAGTAGAGCCCAAAATTTTTGATGATGCTAGCAAAAGTGAGAAGTGGGTAGATGCCATGGATGAATAACTAAGACAAATTGATAAAAATTAGACTTGGGAATGTGTTCCTAGACCAGCAGACAAGAATGTCATAGGTACCAAATGGGTCTACCAGAACAAGATGAATGAAGAATATAAGATAGTCAAGCATAAAGCAAGGTTAGTTTGAAAATGGTATGCTCAAGTTGAAGATATTGACTTTGAAGAAACCTTTGCACTAGTTGCTAGGTTAGAGGCAATAAGAATGTTTTTAGCCTTCTCAGCCTATAAGGGATATAAGGTATATCAGATGCATGTAAAATCTACTTTTATCAATGGTAATCTTGAAGAAGAGGTGTATATGGAATAGTCAGAAGGTAACTCATTGCATGAAGATGAGGGTTTTGTATACTGGTTGAAGAAAGGCTGGTATGGTTTGAAGCAGGCTCCCAGAGCATGGTACTCCCAGTTAGACAAATAGTTGAAGGAGCAAGGATTCTGGAAAGGGAATGCAGACAACAACTTGTATGTCAAGGTAAATGGAGATCACATGATTATAGTTGTTGTATATGTGGATGATATTATCTTTGGTGGAGGCAAGGACATCATGTGCAAAGAATTTACAGATCGGATGAAGACAGAGTTTGAGATGCCCATGCTGGGTGAGTTGTCATATTTTCTTAGTTTGCAGATCTCACAGAAGGAGAAAGGAATTTTCATCTCCCAAACCAAGTATGCGAAAGACATGCTGAAGAAATTTCAAATGGAGGACAGAAAATCGATAAGTACTATCACGGTTACCGGGTGTAAGTTGAGCAAACTAGATGAATTACCGAAAGTTGAGTAAACACTGTATAGGTCTATGATCGGTAGTCTATTGTATTTAATAGCATCTAGACCAGACATTGTACAATTTGTTTGCATGGTAGAAAGATTCCAAGCTTCTCCTAAACAGTCTCACTCGAATGCAGTCATGAGAATCTTCAAGTATCTGCAAGGAACTATTAGTTACGGCCTCTGGTATCCAAAGAAAGGAGACTTTGCTTTGCAGGCTTATACTGATGCAGATTGGAAATGAAGTATTGATGATAGAAAAAGCACAAGTGGAGGTGCTTTCTACTTAGGAGACCGGTTAGTATCATGGCATAGTAAGAAGCAAGATTCAGTGTCACTATCTACTGTTGAGGCAGAATAAATAGCAATTGCTACATGTTGTTCACAGGTTTTATAGATGAAGTAGACACTCAAAGATATACAGGTGGAGATATCGAAACCCATTCCAATCTAGTGTGATAACTCAAGTTCAATCAACATCTCCAAGAATCCAATAATGCACTCAAGAACAAAACACATTGCAATCAAGTATCACTTCTTGAGAGAGAAGGTAGTAGACAAGAAGGTCACAGTTGAATATGTTCCAACTGATGAGTAGATTGCTGACAAATTTACCAAGCCACTTACTTTGGGCCCATTTGAGTATTTGAGACAAAAGATAGGAGTTTTCCCACCATCTGGCAGCACTTAATGCATAAGAGAGTGCATGATTCAGGAGGAGTCAACCATTTCTATATCTTATGACTCTTGAATCATGATGCATGGACACAGGGGGAGAGTGTGTCTTAATCGGATGCAGTCAAGGGAGGGATTATTATTGTCAGACTAAGGTTCTATTTTCCATTGTTGTCAAAGGGGGAGAGAAACCCGAAAAGAAAATTTTGACATCAATGCCAAAGGGGGAGATTGTTGGCATTGAGTTGTCATTGATTTCAGCTGGTATGGTGAAAGACAAGTAGTTGTTAAGACTATCAGTGACTTCACCGGTATGAGGTGAGATGCATGTGTATGTGAGCATGTTGAGTGATAACCAGTAGAGATTAAACTGGTATGGTGTTTGGCTGCTTTTTTATGATGAAGAGGCAGAATGTTAAAGTAATCATAAACCACCAAAGGTGAAGATGTTCTACCAGTGTAGTGTGCACTGTCGATTAGCAGGAGGAGAAGCTCTCACTGATAAAGGTGTGTACCAGTATGAATTTGTTGAATGATTGAGTATGAACCAACCTTGTGTCGGTGAGCTGAGTGATTGAACGTTGTGATGCCATGTGGAGCTAAGGTGGCAATGATGCAGAGGTTGGTGAAGCCTTCATCGACATGGTTGTTGAAACAGCTAGTCGACATTAATGAAACAACCAAAACTCATGGGATTGTAACTGATTGATGCGGCTCAAAGAAGAAAGAATAATAGAGAAAGACCAGGGAGTAGTTGGTGCCTGGATCAAAGAAAAGGAATCAGATTGGAAGAAGATCTTGAGAAGGAAATTGCTGAGCTTTTTATGAGCCGACAGATTTCAAGGTAGAAAATCACGTACAAGATTTCTATCTTTAGCAAGTATGCATTGGATAATGGAAAACGTGTAAAGATGCATTCCTTGAGTACAGGTGATTGATCCAAGACAAACTAGATCGGATCTCATGTATATTTTGTTGGGTAAAGGAAACCCTACCCACCCCAAGTTTGATTTGAGTCTTGATGGGAAAGCTCAAGTTTAAAAATGATAAGTTGAGACTATGATTGTTGTCATTGAAGAGTGAAGAAAAGTGTAAAATTTTTGTCTAATAGCCGAAGAGATAAACACTTCAAGTGTTTATAAATGAAGATCTGACTGATAAGGAGAAGCAGAGTAAAGCGGTGTAAGGAACAACTGGTGGAGTGTGCATTGACAATAGAGGTGACAAACCAGCAGAAGTTGTGCTTAATTAAGGGTGATTGAGTGTGAGTTGAAGGTGAAAAGACATTGTGAGAGGGGACTTAGACAAGTGATCAGCAAAGTCAGGTTGTAGAGTGAGTGAAGAAGTATACAAACCAGTAAGGCTGAAATCAACAGAGAAGAATATTGTAAAGTTGCAAAACTTCATTTGCAATAGTGATTTCATTTGTATATCTGAGCTTTTTTTTTTTTCACTAAGTTGTAGCTTAGTGCAGGGGTTGTATCTCCTTTAGGTTGTAGCCTATAAATTGTGCAGGGGTTGGTTCTCCTTTGAGTTGGTGCTCATAAATCAAGGGTTAGTGCTCCTTGGGTTGGTGCCCTAAATATTGTAATCAGAGTTTTATTGTGAGGTTGGATTGGAGCAGTAGATCTGTATGAGGATACCTTCTTGCAGCATTGATTTTTTCCTTTGTCTGCAAGTCCACACCGGTTGTGGTCGGGTCAACCTTCTTTCGAGGAGCACATCTAACTAGAGATCTCTTCCCTTCATTTTCTTCAAGCAGCCACTGAAGTTTTTTGTCTTTTTCTTCTAGCTGAGAGGCTAGATCTTTACACCGGCATACCTTGGTGTCTTTTGCCTGAGTCTTTAGCTCTAAGATGCATTTCTTTGATTCTTCAAGGCATTTGACTAACCGGTTTTGTTCCACAATAGTAGCATTCTTGAATAGCTTGTATTCTCTTTTAACTCTATTGAGTTCTTCAAATGTATTTACAAGCTCTCCTTCAAGGTCAACTTCTTCTTCTTCCTCATCATCAGAAGGATCTTGATGGCTAGATCTTTCTTCCATGTCCTCCTCTTCATCATCATCACTGCTCAACTTATCTTGTTGAGGAGAGGTGGTTGCCCAGCCACTTTCAGATTCTTGGGCCACCAGAATTTGAGCACCATCTTCTTTATAGCGGCGACTATTGTAAGCACCATCTTCCTCATCCAGATAAATATGAGTTGTATCTCTCATATCTCCTTCAAATGCAGGATCTACTATAGAGGGTTCATTTCCATAGAGATTATTTAATATTTCCCATAAGCTCTTTGTTGTCTTACACCTATCTACCTATGAAGAGACATCACTGGTGAGCACACTGAAGATAGCCTGCATGGCTTCTTCATTGCACTGGTTTCTTCTTTCTTCTACACATCCAGTAGGAAAATTGATCTTTCTAGGGAGACCCTCAACTACTGACATCCATACATCGAACGCTAAAGAGGATAAGAAAACTTCTATTCTGCAACTTCAGATAGAAAAATTTGAACCATCAAATACTGGAGCAGAAGTATATACTAAACAAACCATTGTGTCCTTAGGCTAGAATCTACCCAAGTTGGAGAACACTCTTCTAACTGGGAACTTGGCTCTGATACCAATTGTTATACACAATGCACCACTGAGAGGGGGAGGGGGTGAATCAGTGGTTCTCAAATCTTTTCCTTCTAGCTTTCCTTCATGGGTGACACTAGTTTGTAAATCAAGCACAAGGCAAACTTACCGATTAGTGTTGGAACTAACTCAAATACATGCACACACAAAGAGACATCACATAACACCAGTATATACGAGGAAAACCCAATGTGGGAAAAACCTTGGTGAGCAATGTTGCTGGAGTATACTACTCCAATCCAGCCTCACAGTAAAACATGGTACACAATTTAGGGCACCAACCCAAGGAGCTACAACCCCTAACTTTAGGGAACCAACCCAAGGAGCTACAACCCCTAACAAATTTATGGGCTACAACCCAAAGGAGCACCAACCCCTACACTGAGCTACAACTCAGTGTTCACAATGAAAACTTCTAATACATAGGTTATTATCATGTTACAAGTGAATCTTGTAACCTTAACAAATATCTTACTCTATCGGTGAAGTACTTCTCTCTTTTACCAACTCACTCGTCTTCCTGCTCTACACCTATTGCATCTCTGCTGGATATCACCTCACTCTTTGCACATCACCAGTTTCACACTCTTCTGGTGTAGTCACTACCGGTTCTCCTTTCAAACCGGTTGAAAGCTTCAACCAGGTTCACTCTCCCTCTCTTGCTCGTTGAGCACTCAGCTGATCTTGTCTCTTCTTGTAGAAGTCTACAACTTTGCAATAACACAATATTCTCTCTATTTGGCAGCAACAAACAATCCCTTAGGCCATTTTACTTATAGCCCAAATTTCCCACCAAATGCCAATTCAAAAGTCAGGCAGTTAGGGTTTCTTCACCATCTTCGAGACATACCAAATCCAATCAGATCTTGTAAGATCTAATCTTTCTGACAACTAAATGCATATCTCCGCCATAGTTGTTTTTCCTTGATCATGCCCTTTAATCCTAGTGATTTTCTTTTTATCTTCTCAGCAAATCCTTTCGTTAGTCACAAGAGATCTATCGGGTTGTTTCCTTCATCGCCTCGATCTTCTCAATCTCTTAGCTAGCTTGTAGTTGTCTTTCAGACCTCGAGCCTCAAACCCCTACAATCCTTTTGCAACATGTCCCATGGTTTGAGTGACTTTTCATTAAAGCTAACTAGCCCCTGCAACAACCCCATCGTTGTACATTCTATCTTTATCCAACCGCGAGTTTGCTATGTTGACTCCGTGTCAACTATCTACCAGCTTGTCACTACCAGTCAGTCAAAGTAGGATCACCAACCATCCACCTTACCAGTTCCTCACTTTGGTTGGTTTGCTAACCCTTCTAGTCTCAACCATTCTACCAATTGCCTTCTCATATCTGCTCTCATCTTGAGCTGTTGATGGAACTCTCAAACCGGTCTCCAAACTGGTGAATCTAAAGTATACTCATTCCTGCAAATGGGAAATCTTCTGCAATAGTACCTTGCATATATAACCGATGGACTCATATACCGGTTACCACCCTTGACGACATCATGTCATTAACCTTCACAAGACACCTATCTTCTTTCAGAGAGATCAGATTCCTATACTTACATCTACCCATCCTTTCTTCTAGATCAAGGATATTCCTTCCTCTACTGGTTTGTCAGGGTGACAAACACTTCAAACTTCCTCTGACTCTTCTCCAGATGACTACAACTTCTTCTGGTGGGGGTCATGTTGTTCTACAACCTCACAGAATACCGGTTCATTCTTCTCTTGAAGTGATTCAGAAAACATTCTGCCTCTTCATCACAAGTAACCGCTCACAACACTTCTCCATCTCTTCACACAAGTCAGGCACTAGCTTGTGTACTGATGACCTCTGATGTCATCTTCGACCTTCCTTTCCTTTACCGGTGTTTAGTAACACAAGGTGATATCCATGATATCACAACCTGTACTCCATAATAGTGTTGCACACACATCTCTTCTACCGGTAAACATCCCATACCGGTTGACATCAAAGACAACACAATGCCAACACCTTTCACACACTCTACTTGCATTGTTTAAGTTACTGATTATCACTCATCTTGTCCTCTACTTTATCGGTATCTCTTTGTTAAAGAAAAAGAGTTTAAATCACCGATTCACCCCCCTCTTAGTAATGCATTGTGTCCAACACTCAAGTGTCCCCATGTCGATGCTGAAAGTTACCCCCTCCAAAGGTGGTTTACTGATCCACACTACTGAAAAAGTCACTCCAAGATCTAGTGGAGATGAATGTACAACAAGTTCCAAAGACTCGCATGTCTCCTCTAAAGATAAAGACACCTCCAATGGTTGTACATAAGTATCCACAATCATGTCAACCTCAAAAGAATGATCATGTAGAGAATGAACAAGAGGGTCAGAGTGTTCCCTCACAACAATCAAAGAAGGATCATATGCATTAAAGAGAAGATGAATATCATCAATGATGTCTCCCATAATGTAGGATTCCACAAACAAACCTACAATGTGTGTCAAGTAGTCATCCCAATGAACTAAATCTAGAAGACAAGATATATCTTGTTGCACTGAATCACGAGAAGGCAAAACTGCCACATAATCTGCATCATCAGGTGAAATTGGTGATTTGATATCAAGTGGAGGATATGTAATGCAAGGTTCAAGAATGGTGTCACATGTGGGAATCCCCAAGTTCAAGTACCCAAAGTTCTTCTCAAAATCTCAATCATCACAAGAAGTGTGATCATCATATGTAAAATCATCCTCATCAATAGGAACAAAATTTGAAAAGGAATATAACCGAGATGCATGATCCACAACCTCAGTCGCAATGATAGATCTACTCTCCAAGTCTCTAATGATAAATGACTCAGGTGTGAACTCCATAGTTTTATTTGTTGCCCCATGTGTGATTTGATAGATGGAAAGAATATTGTTTGTCAAGTGGGGTACACACAACACATCATTGAAGGAGTTATCCCCAATGGAAATAGATCCTTTCCCAATCACATCCATGTATATATGAATTCCCATAAAAATATGTGGCACAGTGCAAGGCTCAAATGTAGAAAACATAGACTGTGAAGATGCCATATGATGAGAAGCCACTGAATCTAGAAGCCATCTCCCTAAATCATGACTTGTAGTAGCACAAAGAGCTTGTCCTTTTCTTGTTCCAAAAGAGTGAGTCTTCCCACTTGTTGCTTCCATA